>NC_142528.1:3932047-4115797 GCF_964205215.1 Stylophora pistillata | reverse complement strand
CTCTTCACAATAATAAAATTTGTAGTTTGGTTGTGAGCTCGAAAAATTGGCAGTGGGTAGTGACATAAGCTTTGAAGCCCTTGACCTTCTGATTTTATCCTTACATGGCCACCTCTGATGCTCCACTTCTGACTGTTATTAGTCACCCTTTGAACAACCAGGCTCAGCTGGAGTATAAATTATTTACTGGTGCCTATCAAGGGAAATTGATGACGTGCCAGGGTGGGGAGTGAGGGGATAAGCTGTGATGTACCAGCATCCCATTCATAGGAGGAAGGCACATTCTTAAGTACGTCATTCTACAAAAGTTGGGACAAGCTCCGACAGGGACTGGGCCAGTAAGCATCACACGAGATTACTGTGTGATGGATGTCCTCCCCTGGGGTGGGATGGGTGGGAGAATGGACTAGCACGAATGGTTCCCATGTTCCTTTCTAGTCCTTCTCCACTGCAAAACTTAATGCAGTGAAAATGGACTAAATTAAATTAAGCTCTAGCGTCGACTGTGCTACATCATCTGGGTTTGATCATAACCTTATTTTTCTCTGCTGCTCAAATATCATGTTTCCAAATACATTCAAACTTTGAAATGCGAACCCGAATTCCAAAAAATCGTTTCAGAAAACAAATTTGAAACTCTTTTGCCTGTTTTCTTCACCTTTAGCGAGTTACATGCTGTTTGATGTATGCGAAGGTGGGAGAGTTTGGCACCATTGGGTGACACTGAATCGGCATCAAAGATCACATAAATATCCGATGCTACACAGAAATCTCCAGTTAAATTTCCTTGTACTAACATACTGTAAGTCGATGTCCCTCGAAACCGGATCCTCTCTTGTCGGAAACTTCGAGGGTCGTGGCTCGTGTCGGGTTTCGAGACGTTTGAGATTTGACTCGAGTTTCGAGACTTTTGAGACTTTCGATACGAAAAAATATTTCTCCTTGAAAACCCTGGGGCATTGGTTTACATTATTTACAAGCACTATTCTGTTCCTCTTATTATTTTGACTGTATTATCAAATAACAAAACTAATTCTTAAAATTTGATGTAGTAGTTTTGATCGGTAAAATTATTTTCTTGTAGGTATTTTGAACAAACGTCGCAAGGAAGGAAAGGTGTATTTGGGGAGTAAGTTTCAGAAGAGGTACTGTGTGGTGCGTAATCACGCGATGTACTACTTTAAGGACAAGAAGGCCAACAAACAACAAGGACATATCTTGCTGCCAGGTTATAAAGTACAGCTAGACAGCAAGAAAGGACGAGAGTTTCATCTCACACATTCGGGTGGCCAGAGGACTTACCAGGTACAAGTGTCAGACCCTCAAAGTCCATTTGTTAATTACGTTAACTTTCTAAACTGAAATTTTCGAAAAAATTTTTTCCACTCAAGTGTCGTGAAATTATGAAACGAACAGTTATATGTCTTGTTGAAGATTACCATACAATAATTCAGTCCGTTATGGCTCGAACCCGAACTTTTCGATGAGATGCGAAGTGCATTAGCGACGAAGCCCCCCTTAGGCCTGCCCGTCTCCTGCTTAAACATACGAGATGTTCCGTCGCAATCGCTGGACTTTTTTGAAATCGAAAAAGAAAAAAGTTTCGTAGTGCATTTTAAACTTTACTGATTTATGTAGCTGATCTGCAGAGGGCGACATTTCTATTGTTCTCTCCTTTCTTAGTTTGAGGCAAACAATAAAGAAGAAGCAGAAAAGTGGATGAAAGCCATTCAGAGGGCTTGTGATGCTCCGCTGTCTGATCATCAAAGGGCTGAATTAGAAGAACTCCGTAACAGGCAAACCTCAGGAGATAATGACAGCCTTCACTATGTCCCAGTTGAAGCGGGACAAACGAAGAACGAAGGTGTGGAAGAAGAAGAGGAACTGTATGATGACACTCAAGAAGATTTATACGAGGCAGTAGAGACCGTTCAATCATCTGTGTCAAACCAGCCTTCTCCAGGACCCACACAAGAACTGGTTGACTACGAAGTTTCTCCCTCGGCTGTCCCTTCAAAACAAGCTCCGCTTCCTCCTTCTCCGGGTTAGTTAACAGCATATAGTATCATGGCTCTTTGAAAGTCATTTGTTTTCACAGAGAAAAGTCGCCCCTTACGATTACCAGCCTGCATAAGTTCATCAACATCTTTTTATTTTTCTTTTCACTTCAGGCGAAGTCAAAACAGTCGAACCCATACAAGAAGAGGAATACGAACTACCTGAGACATCTGCACCTCCACCACGACCCATCAAGACAGAACCCATGCCACCCATCCCCAGCGGAGACAATCCACCAGAGGTACCCCCCCCTCGACCTTCCAAAGGACAGCTACCCATCCCTCCTGTCTCTCCTGCCCCACCTGCCCCTCCCGCACCGCAGCAAGATGACATGTATGAAGTTGCTGGACCGGACGCCCCTAACGACACCTCAGACTTACCGCCTCCCCCACCCCCTGTGTTAGAGGAAGAAAATTACGAAGTTCCCGATAATGAAGCTCCTGCTCCACCCCCGATGCGTCCTCCCAAAAGACCTCAACCCCAGACTCCTAAACCGCAAGCCATTCCTCTAGTGGAGTCACGTGAGTTGCTAATTTGTCTTTTGATGTACCTGCTCTCTCGGTATGAAGTTGGTCTGGCTCGTTAAATTCTGAAAAGAAGTTGTGTTCAGCTGGAGTGGAAAGGGTAAATCAGGTCACAAGGAAATCTACAAAAATTCAGTCTAGTATGTCTTGGTACTCATTAGCAAAATTATCATGAATTTGCGGTGCTCAATCCTGTTACTCTCAAGATCTGATTGTTAATTCCCACCCCCCCCCCCCCCACAGCTGCTACAATTGTAAAGTAATGACGAGAATGTGGTGTCAGATCAAGAAAACAGCTACTACCTAATAATTTTGAATTTTCTCATTACCTGTTTGTTTGATAATGTAGGGATATTATAGGTAGAAGTTACCTGTTAATTACTTCCGGGAGTTAAAAGGCTAATGTACTGAAAAAAATCTACATTTTCTTTTCATTGAACAGCAGCAGAAAAAGTTCCCGAGCGACCCTCAAAGCCGGTTGCTAAGCAACCACCTCCTGCACCTAAACGGAAAGTTGAACCACCCGCGAGTCCTGCAGAAGTTCAAACGATCGAAATCAACTATGCTAACATCTACCAAGCCCTGTGGACATGTGATGCAGACGACAAAGATGAACTGGCATTCCGGCGAGGTGACCTGATTTATATTTACGAAAAGCCGCATAACGATTGGTGGATCGGGTCTTTGTTCAAACCTCAGGGATATAGTGTAGGTCTGGTGCCGAAAAAGTACGTCATGGAGGCGTACGAAATGACCGCCTAAAGTTAGCTTGTAAAACAATTTTCTACGCCTTCTTCTTCAACTGAGCGTCTCTTGTTAGTGCAAGTTTGTTGCGAAATTTAGTCAGTTCAACCAATGGGCGAAATCGGAATATTTTTCTGTATTTTTTTTTTTTTTATTCTGGTGCCTTTCACGCTTTCGAGAGAAAAACATAGTTTACCATCGGATGCTATGTATCTATGACCATGGATTAGTGAACAGGTTTTTTTTTTTACAAGGGATGGACTTTTTAACTCTTATATATTTCCTTAAGTAAACCGGAGATGATGTTAAAAAGGAGTATAATGATTCTCGCAGTTATATTCGCCTCTCCTCCTTGTGAAGATGTGTGAAAGCGTAAAATGTAGTAAATGCATGGCAAAAGTAAAACGGCGAAACAAAACAAAATCCAATGACCAAGCGATTATAGAAAAACTCAGTTTTGTATTTAGAGCATTATAATAGTATTTCTCCAAATAATTTTTTAGAAAGAAATCTGTATCAGTGAGGAACAAATAGTTCTTAGTTAGTTTTCTATAAAAACAAAGAGGAACTAAGAGAGTCATTGAAATTCCAAACGGCTGTCGAATTTTTTATAATTTTACTATCAACCATCATAGAGCGGAATCTACTTCTAATTAGAAGTTTTATTTAACAAATCTGTGTTACTCTCAAATATTATTACATATAGTAAAGAATACAGGTGAGTACTTCTTTGGAGTATGTAATAAAGTGAGCTACAGACAAGTTGAGTTGGTTCAGTCGTTCAGAAAATCCTTCTAAGTGCACTTGGTGTTTGATCAGCATGCGGCACTTTCGGATGGCTGAAGTAATCGTTTTAGCCAATACAACAAAGAAAGCGTTGATAGAGAGCGTACAGCGCATACGGGTTACTTGAACGATATCAACTAATCATATTGTAAGAAACAAAAATGTTCCAAATCAATTGTATTATTAAGTGCTAATAAACAAAGCAAGGGAAAGTAACACGACAAGACACAGTACCGAGCAAGGTCGCTGCAGAGATTAGCTTTCTCACTGACACGTGGAAAATTTTTAAGAAAATCTTCACCTGGGGGGAAATTTAAACTGGTTTGAACGGGTGGTCAGTAATCGCAGCGAAAGAGTGAATCTCATCAACTTGTTGTGGCAGCAATACGCATGAAGCCGTTTGTCAAAGCGACGTATCACCAGCAAAGTCCTGACAGTACTTAAAGATGGCTAAATTCAGAATCATGGTCATCGTCACTGGTGATGTCATTGACAACGTCATCTTTACTCCTTTCGCCATCTCTATCGTGATGAGAGTTTTCCATACTGGAACCTGGTTTAGTCCCTGTTGCTGCATTCTTGCTTGTTAGACGTTTCGATTTCCAGATTTCATAAAATGTCCGGAAACCCTTCTGCTCAACGAAGCGGAATCTTTTCAACTCCACCACACGGTCCGGCATGTCATTCTGAAATTAAACAGAGGCAATATTAATGAAACCGGGTACCTCGACGGATGCAACCTCGTTCCGACATCTTCAATTTATAAATTTATTTACCTTCCTACATTTATCACCCATGAGTCGAACATTAGGGTCACGAAAATAGTGAAAATGATTGCCAACGAAAAAAGCCCTTGACTGTTTAACAAATTCTATTTGTCAGAAATAGGAAAGGTACAGAAAACAACATGGTCAATATGCATAACGAAATGAGGGTGTAAACGGTGAAGGAAAATTTGATGTGATGCTGACCCACCAAAATATATTTACTTTTATTTACTTTTCCTTCTTGTTTGCTGCATGTCAGTGTGTCCAACTTACTTCAAATCGATATAACAAGTTCAAGCTTCTCACTGAACCATCAAACAATTATTAAATGAAGACATAAAGGCCATGGTGTTTTTAAACAACAATTTCTCTCGAAAATTGATAAATGGGATAATTCATACTAACAAAGAGGTAAGTTTCGGAAGAAACTGATGCCGCATCAGTGAAGCGTTTTATTAAAGTTTTTGATTTCATCATCTGAGTTGGTAATGTACATAAACTTTGGGCACTTGAGAGAGTTTTTAACAATGAGGTTTCGAGCATTAGCCCTTCCTCAGAGCAATAGGGCTCTGACGAAGGGATACTTTATAATAATCAGTGACTATATAAAACAATTTAAGAAGAGAAAAATTAAACTGATTACTGCTCACCGAGATGTTAGGTTTCTCACAGGGTAAGCTGTACATCCTCTCCAGTATCTTTGTCATCCTAGCACTGGGTCGCACATCATCCTTTGTCATTCTCTGATGAAAGAACCATAGCATTACAAAATGAGGCAGTCAGGGATAGAAAGGCTCAGAGAAACATACACAGACAGAAAACAAAAATGAGATCCATTTAACTGAAAATAAGCAGGATCCTTTTTTCTGTACTATGGTGCAGTCATCTCAGATCCAGTATTCTAACCTTTTAAAAGGCCCTGAAAGGCCAGTACCTTACAAAATTCCCTGAGCTGTTTTGCACCAACATGAAAGTTTCTGCCCCTCTGCACATGCACCACACAAAGACAGAGTGAAAGAAATAAAAGAAACCAAAGAATGCAGTCAAACCAATGGCAAGACAGATAAAACAATAGAGACAGGCAGACACAGGAACAGAGGCAAGGAAAAACAGATCAGGGTTACCAATAGAAAAGAACAAGTGTAAAAAGAAGACAGAGTGGCCCCTTCTGCTATTTCTCAATACAATACAATACAGTATTCTTTATTTAACGAAGGTGACGTAATTAACCCAATGAGTTATCTAACTTACGGCCTTCACAACAATACAAACCCACCATCCCAACCCAGGGGAGGACATCCATCACACAGTAATCTCATGTGTGGGAAATTAACGTCTCCCACCCCTAACCCTACAGGAGACGGGACCTCAATTTATTTGTCCCTATCCCAGAAGACTAGAATATCTAACCATTTCTTGATGTTATAGAAAGGTAGCAAATTCTTCTCAAAATATTATTTTAAGACCTTGAGTGTTGGTCCGGCCGGGACTTGAACTCTCGACCTCCCGCACAACAGTCCAGTGCATGATCCATTGGGCTAACTGGGCGGCGGTCTCATATCCAAATGTGACGTTGGATCCTAAAAAATTTGAAAGCAACTCCCCTTACTAGACCAAAACCCACTTGTCCATCTGGGTTTTGTGAGTTACAGCTGACAATGGTTCCAGTACTAATAAGAGATTTACAATACAAACCTTCACTAACTTGACCAAGTAAGTGAACTGCCGCAGTTTAGCTGCACCTGCTATCAGTGTCCCATACACAGACTGTCCAGCTGTGATTCCCTCAGCCTAACATGGTAATTCAGAGGTAAAACAAAACAATAATCAATGTTTACTGAAAGTGACAATAACTTCCTTTCCCATTGTAGTTTGATCTAGTCACCAACTTACTCTTCCCCCTCCCAGTCCCCCCTCCCAGTCCCTCCTCCCAGTCCCCCCTCCCAGTCCTCCCATGGCCATTGGTGGGCTGGAGAGTGTTATGTATGGCAAGACTGAAACATGGCTGCAAAGGAGACTACACGTAAAGGTGAAGCCAGCTTACAAGCCAAGTAGCCCATGGGGCTGGCGCAGACTAAGGGCATTACTATTCTCCCCTGGATAGAATGCTAGTCCATCACAGGGTTAACCCCAGTGAAGAGAGGCACTGTGAGAATAAAGTGTCTTATCCAAGAACACAACACCATGACATCACTCCGACGAAGGGCTAACGCTCGAAACGTCAGCTTTTGTAATCATTACGGTGGCCAATTTACCATTTCAACTTTGTTGATATATCCAAATGACATCGGCCAGGGCTTGAACCCAGACCACTTGATCTAGGGCCGAGTGCACTAACCATGAGGTCACTGTGCCTCCACAAAGGAGACTACAGGGCATCCTTTAATTCTGCATCTGATGCCCAACTCACATTTATCTGTAATTAATTTTCAAGCAGGCTATCACAATATTTGATGATCTTGAGCTTTGCATGTTTTAAGTACTGCATATTTACTCTCATGTTTATAACTTGCATGCAAAAATAACATTGCTATCCTTTCACGTACGTGTACATGTGAGTCGTATCTAACCGACTCATATCATTTTTATCAAAGTACTTTATGATCATATTTCAAACCTCCATGTCATCTAATAAAGCAAGTCCTTGATTCTGATTTCTACATCCACAAGCCAGAGCTTGGTAGGAAGCTTCTGATGGGGAAAATTTTAGTTTCTCCTGCAGTTGATTCATATACTCCTGTATTGAAATGCAAAAATGGTTACCTTTGAATATCACATTAATTAGTGTGTAAAGATAAAAAAAACAAATGTACCTTTGCCTGCTTAAGATCACCCTCTAAAGCCTTTGTCTTGATAATAGAGTGAAAAAAAATAGCATCTGGGGTAATTTTACAACTTTTCATAAGATTCATCAAATACCCTTCTTCTGATTTTGATGCTGCGAGGTGCAGCAGCATTTGAAAGGTGCGTATATCAGGATTAACATCCTCAAGAGCCATTATTTGGATAAACTTCTCCACACCAGGAAAGTAGTCCTGCAATTGTACACTCTTGTCATTCTGTTTTTCAAGCATGCTTACTTCCTGCAAATGATTCTCTGAGGAACTAAATTCATAATTTATTTCACTGTCTGATGTTTCACTGTCACCATCAAATCGAGTTTCATGTTCAGATGTTCTTTCACCTTTCACTGGACTCTTTGCATCCTTGGGCAGGCATAGAGTTTGTTTTTGCTGAGAAAGCTTAAAATTTCTCATAACTTTCAACACCGAATTGTAAATATAAATATTTGGCCGTAATCTAAACCACTTCATTTCCTCAAGTAGTTGAAAAGCCAGTCTAGGGCCTTCATCTGGATCGAGGCAACAGGCTGCTAATAATGATGTGAAGGTGTATTCATCAGGAACAAACTTGTTTTTTCGCATCTCCTGATACACATCAAATACTCTGTCAGGATTACCACAAACAGCAAAGGCCTGGATAGCTGCATTGTATGTAATAAGATTCATTTCCAGTTCATCTTTGGGAACTCTGAGGCTGATTTCAGTGTAAAGTTTTTCTACTCTCTCCAAAGTACGTTCTGTAACTTGAGCTTGAGTACAAGCATAGAACAAGCTTGAGTAGGTATACGCAGTTGGCCTCAGACCCCATTTCTTTACCTAAACAAGTGTAAGAAAATAAGGGTGATAAAAATATTCAAGCCATCTTTTTACTGCTACAAGATGTTTTCAGGCATGCTAGAGGTTTGCTGTGGATACTTTACAGAAGACCATACCCTATAGTGGTGATTACACAATCAGATCATTATGCAGGACTCCTAATCAAAAGGTCTAGTTCTGCTCCTTCACTGAGCCATTTTGGTGTGTTTTGGAGCAAGAGAGCAACTCAAAGTTGTCCTTCCCCCTCCCCTCCCCTCCCCTCCTCCCCCCATTACCAAGAAGTTTGCACAACAACCCGCCATGTAAAATGCTTTGGGGTAAGAAATGGCCAAGCATCACATCCAGGAGACAGAGGCAATTACTTCTAAAAGCTTCATTCTACTGAAACAAGGTTATCAGCTCTAGCAATAATGAGCCATCCGGCTAATCAGCTGACTTTATCTTACTATCTCCTGTGGAAAGCATAATCATGTAGAAGGTAAATAGTCATGCAAAGAATCATTGGTTTTTAACATAAGAAGGAGCAGCACAATGATAGAATTTGATGAATGCCACTCTCTCTCCCAGTTAGGTTACATTTTACCGTCCCTTGTAGGAGTGAATTATCATTTAAAGGATATGGTTATTCTTGCAAAGTAAATGTGTTTCATAAACACTTAAGTTTATTAAAAAGGTGTTACTTACTGTTAATCTTTGTATTGTTGATTTTAGGAGTTTTGGAGCAACATATGTTTCAAAGTTGAATAACTAAGTCTTAAGAAATATAGTCAACAGAACACTTACATCATTGTAGAGTTTGAAAGCCTTCTTGACTTCCCTACTTTTTGCATATGCAGAGATGAAAATATTGTAAACTTCAATCTTGGGGTTAAGTTTGTCCTCTTTCATTGATGACAGGAGTTTAAGGGCGTCATCAACCTGTAAAAATTGTCATCAATCAATAAGTTTCCCTACACCACAGTTGCTAATGACATCATTAAGCATGGAATGCCAAACAAGTGAATAAACAAACAAACTAGCAAAACTAATCAAATATATATATAACTTTCTATTCGACATACTGACCCTTATTAGAGGGAGTTGCCATCGATCTTACCTTGCCCTCTTGAGAAAGCCTCAACATTTGTCTTGCATACCAATTGACTTTTCCTTTGCGATCTATAGCGGCATTTTTTCTTTCCCATTGATTTTCTTCCTCCCCTGTAGCTCCAACTTCCCTAAACATATATCTAGAGGGTCGTAAAGACCCTTTTCCAGATTTCTGACTTTTCAGTTCCTTATATGAAATTCTATTCAGTTCCCCTTCGTCCTCAGTCTCCGGGTCAGACTCAGGATCATCCTCTTCTCTTAAAACCTTACGATCCTTTGAACGTGTTCCTGATATGCGATCGTCCCGAATATGGTGTGACCTCAGAAGAGATTTCGTTTTGTCAAAACCGAGCGCATGCCGTCTCGTTCCTGTTTGATTCAATTTTTTCGCCATTACAGACGAGGATTTAGAATACATCTGACAACCATTGAGGCTCAGTGACCTTCTCTGTGGATAAATGTGTGATAAGGGGTATCCAGATTCACTACATAGACGGACAAACCAATATACAGGTAATCTGTGATACCGCACTCTGCTCGCTGAGACCGCCATGTTGTATTTACCCGCTCAAGAGTATTTCCGCTGGATGATTGCATATTCTCATCCATCAACGCGAAGTGCCTTATGGGGTTTGATTGATTCTTCCATTTGTGATGGCATGCGAGAAGGCATGTTTTGGTGAAGTCAGCATTCGATTGACCAGGAGGTCTACGACAAAAGTAAGCAATCCTTTTTAATCTGAAGAAAATTACGGTTAGGAAGAGTTTGAGGGTTCAATTAGACAGCTAGCACAACTTAAATACGAGTCCTTTTGCGATCAGCGGGGCCACGCCGGCCTGTTCTGATCCAGCGTGGTCTATGGAGATTTCCGTTCGTAGTATTTTAACTGGTAGATTTTAAAGCCTTTAGGTTCCACGATCATGTTCAAAACTAACAGCGTCTAGGATCATTTCGATTTCACTGTAACAAATCAAATTTTCTTTTCTCTTATATTAAAAATTGTTTGTTTCATCTTTACATGCTCACTTTGGGGGCTGGTTGGCTGCATGTGATGCTTTAATGCATGTGATGCTTTAGATCATATGATGCTTTAATGTGACAGCGTGATGCTGTTAGTGAGCTTCTATGCGCTAGCTAATGATTGGCTGTGTAGGCACGTGATGCGGTTCCAGTCAATACCCACTAATTGACCCTTGCTCACCATAGAGTCTCCTGTAGCTCAGTGGTTAGAGCATCCGACTAGATCACGGAGGGTCGTTGGTTCAAATTCCATCTAGAACCTCGATTTTTTTCTCTTATATTACAAATCACTTCATTTTAAATATTAACTGTTTTCCTTTATTGTCTGCTGTGACAAATCACGATCCTAACCGGTTGACCTTGTGACGCGCACTTCCGGTCTCTGGTGCTTACTAAAAAATATAACGGGAGATGCTCCAAAAATGTAACTAAAAAATTTAGATTTTCATAGCATAATAACCTTCGATGAACTCACAAGTTCATTCCATCTTTTGTAGCATTAAGCGACCTAGAATATTTTACACCCCTCCTAGATAGGATGCCTATCCATCGATTGAATGTTAGCCCCCACCCTACCGCCCTCAGCGTTCAGTTTTTCAGAAATCCTTAATGACTTTCCGTTACCGTTATAAAACTCCTAACAGAGAAGGAAAGCGAGAGAAACGTGTCTTTCTCGAAGAAAGAAAACAGAACGATTCGGGTAGAGTTCAAACTCCCGCCTTTCGTTTCGGAAATTGGTGCGGACTCTATTCTTGCAAGAATACTGCCTTTTGGTTTGAGAACTTCTTTATCGCAAAATATTTTTTTCTGGAGATTTTAAAATGAGATTAAGAACGTGTCTGTGTAAGAATCAAAATGAAAATCTTTTAACCCCCTTTCAAATTTTGCATGCAGTTAGGCACTCAGAGGGAATACACAAAAATTCCCTCTATGAAGGTTACAGCACTCTTGTTGCCATGGTAACAACGACTGCGTGTTCGAGGCCTGGGGCCCGTTTCTCGAAGGTCCCGGTAACTTAACGGACCCGTAAAGCTGTTATGTTTTCTTTTAAGATAGGGATTTCAAAAGTTTTGAAAATGATGCAATAAAACTATCAGTTAAAGAAACAAAGAGGACTTGTTTTGGGTGCCAGAACCTGCTTCCCTATCCTTTAAATTTTGATTTTAAAACAAGGCTTCGGGGGCCCGTTTCTCGAAATTTCCGGTAACTTAACGGGCCAGTAAAGCTGTTCTGTTTTGATTCAAGATGGGGATTTCAAAAGTTTTGAAAATGATACAATAAACCTATCAGCTAAAGAAACAAAAAGGACCGGTTTGGGGGCCAGAACCTGCTATCCTATCCGTTAAATTTTGACTTTGAAACATGGTTTCGGGCCCGTTAAGTTACTAGGACTTTCGAGAAACGGGCCCCGGGTCCGTTAAGTTAGCGGGACTTTCGAGAAACGGGCCTCTGGGCGCTTATTTTCATACAAAAACATTGCAAAAAAAGGTGTAAAATGTTTATTTCTTTGTCTCAAGCTAAATACAACATTACCGATTGGTACCTCTAGCATACATAGTGACATCATTCGTCTTTACTTTGATGTATTCAATTTTCCCTGGTAGTGAATGTGAACACCCCAATAGATTAATTAACTTGGTACAGTTTCGGTCATTTTTGCTGTAGGGTAAAACAGCGAAAACGTTTGTCTAAATTTCTCCAAAAGTACGCCGATTCTGTAACGGAAACTACGCACTTAGTTGGTTATAACATTCTAGTTTTAAATATGTAAAAATCTCTGCGGGCCGGCCTCTACTTTTCATAGTGGCAATTCGCGAACGAAGCGCAAAAATCAGATTTTGCATATATTGGCAATGTTTACATCTAACGTTCTAAACAAAAAACGTTTGAGACAAATGAAAAGTGCAAGACTTTGAAAGAATGTTATCTTCTGAGCAATATCCCGAAGAGAAATCTCGCCTCTAGTTTTAACATTTACAAAAAAATTGATCAACCCTCCTGAAGGACTACCCGACGTAACTACAAACATGTACCTCAAATCGTGTGCTGACAATCTAGATTCCGAGTACTGTACCTTCTTTCATGGGAATTTGAGCAATCCAAGATCCTCTGACGATACACCTATATACTTGTCTGTCATTTGAAACATGTTAAAGTTGGCTGATCTACACGAAACTATCTTAACACTGGTCATTTATCATAAACATGTACGTTATCACGATGGCGTGACGCTGGATTTCTCCATGAAGTTTCCGTCCGGTCGCTCCAAAGAAGACGAGAAATGGACATTTTTCGATATTTCAGCAGATTTCCGCGTATTCTGATGTAAAAACAACCAAAAAAAGAGAGGAAACCTTTGAATGAACGTTCGCAAATACTGAGAGTGAGAATATAAATCGCAACTTGTAAGCGGTAGTACTACATTCAAAATCCAGTTGCCACAACAGAAATTTGTACGAAAATTTGCATAAGATATGATAACAAGAGACTTATCACCGCCGCAGTGCAATCGAGTCAGTCAATGTTTTCTTTCATGTCTTGATCAAGAAAAATCAAAACAGAGTTCGAAATAAAAGATTCAATGAAATCGTTATGTCATAATTCCACCTTTCCTGGATATCTTTTATAAGCTTAAAGAAAGGTGAATATAACGCAATCTTCCGGTGATTTACACGACAGAAAGTCAAAGGTCTCTTCAATTTCCCCCTGAGGTGGCCGGCTCACTAGGAAAAAGAAGGAGATCTTCGGTCCAATAACGTTAGTCTGTGGAGATTATCAAGCTAATAACTGAGGAGATTGTGCCCGTTGGTTCATCCATAACAAATCTGTACTCCTCGGTCCATGCGACACCGAAAGAGGAACCTTTGTAATTTTGTGGGCACTTACTATAGCATTTTATTCTCAAGGAAAAGAAATCTTAAAGCTCAAAGCCAAAATATTCTTCAAGCATGTAAACGATTCCCTAAAAAATCTTAAGTTGTGGACCATGATTGTGTTAAATCCCTGTTCCATTTGCTGTAATGAGGGGATACTGAGTTGTTCAAAATCTCCACTTTGTGATAGTTATCGCGCAACTGGTGGGTTTTACATGTAGTACTACCGCTGACAAGTTGCGATTTATACTACCACCCTCAGTGTTTGCGAACGTTCAATCAAGGTTTTCCTCTCTCTTTCTGGTTGTTTTTACTTCAGAATGCGCGGAAATATGCAGAAATATCGAAAACTGTCCATTTCTCGTCTTCTTTGGAGCGACCTGACGGAAACTTCCGGGAGAAATCCAGCGTCACGCCATAAACATAACTTACGTGTATGTTTATGATAAATGACCGGTGTTACGATAGTTTCGAGTAGATCAGCCAACTTTAACATGTTTCAAATGACAGACAAGTATAACGGTGTATCGTCAGAGGATTTTGGATTGCCAAAATTCTCAAGACTGAAGGTACATTACTCGGAATCTGGATGATATCAGCACACGATTTAAGGTACATGTTTGTACTTACGTTGTGTAGTCCTTCTTGAAGGTTGATTAATTTTTTTTAAATATTAAGGCTAGAGGCGAGATTTCTCTTCGGGATATTGCTCATGGGATAACATTCTTTCAAAGTCTTGCACTTTTCATTTGTCTCAAACGTTTGTTGTCGAGAACGTTATATGTAAACATTGCCAATTTATGCAATATCTGATTTTTGAGCTTCGTTTGCGAATTGCCACTATGAAAAGTAGAGGCCGGCCCGCAGAGATTTTAACATGTTTAAAAACTAGAATGTTACAACCAGCTGAGTGCGTAGTTTCAGTTCCAGAATCGGTGTACTTTTGGAGATATTTAGTCAAACGTTTTCCCTGTTTTACCCCACAGAGAAAATGACCGAAACTGTACCAAGATAATTAATCTATTGGCGTGTTCACGTTAACTCATAGGGAAAATTGAATACATCAAAGTAAAGACGAATGATGTCACTGTGTATGCTAGTAGTACCAATTTGTGATGTTGTATTTAGCTTGAGATAGAGAAATAAATATTTTACACTTTTTTTGCAATGTTTTTGTATGAAAATGAGGCCCCAGGCCTCGAACACGCAGCCGTTGTTACCATAGCAACAAGAGTGCTGTAGCCTTTAAAAAGGGCATTTTTATGCATTCCCCTGAGTGTCTAACTGCATGGAAAATTTGAAGGGGGGGGGGGGTTGAAAATTTTCATTTCCCAAGATGTTTGATTCTTACAGAGACTCGTTCTTAAATATTGCCATGACGCCGATAACTAATCGTTCTGATATTTTCGCATTAAATGTATATTAACGGGCCTAAGTTCGTCGAGCTCTTTACTTCTGAAACGGTCTTTTTCCGGACGCCCAGGGGCACAATGTCATCTCACTTTGCTAGCATGTGATAAAGTTTTTCTGCATAAATAATGACAATATTTTTTCTACATTAACAATGCAAGGGTAAAACTAAGTTCCACCTAATTTGATTGCGAAATCGAAACCGAGAGAACGATTTCACCCTCCATTTGGAACTACAAAAAATGAACAATTCACGAGTATTTTGTCTGGTAGGAAGGTGGGTTTATTTTATATAGTGTCCGTTTTACCAGGTTAACATGAACTAAGGAAAGCGTATTTCTTAATAGGGTTAATTTAAACGACGCTGTAAACTGATATCGCAATATACTATCGAAGTCGAACGGTCTAAACAGCGAACATTTTGGTACTTATAGGTGCGGAGAAGACTTTTTTAAATTTCATCAAAACAAAAAACATCTCTATCAATATTTTCGATCAAATTTTAAGTCTATGTAGTCTGTTTAAATTTTTTTCTATCGTGATTAAACTTTGACGCGCCATAACTTCTTGCATCGAGAATAAAGGCGTGTTAAAAAAAAAAACGCAAAATTTGGTACCAGCCTGAAGGCATTATGACGTATTTTTCTTGATAGGAGGACTTTCCCCTAAAAATAGAGAAGTAACTTTCAGCTAAGTTCTTTTTGCTTTTATTATTGATACTTCAGTACGCTAATATTTAAGCAAATCACAAAAACGTATTTGCAAATTTCGAGAGCAAAACCAAAGTGGTTTGCCACCTGTTATACCACCATATATATTTATCCACCTGGGTTTTACTTACAAAACGGTTTTGTGTTCACATCGTTGTTGATTATATGATTTATGCGTTGTTGTTACAACTGACTGGAGCATTACTCATCGCCACACCACTAATTTATCTCGTTTCATTTTCAGAGATCCGATCTCATGCATATCAGCTGCAGAAAACACTGGAGACATTAGTGAAACGCATCCTGCGTCTTCCACCGTCTATGAATCACCAATTGCGTCTGGCAAACCACGACAAAGTCCTTCCCCAATTTGTTGGAGTCAAACATCGCAGAAGCGCAATAGTTACGTGACAGCGATAAGCACTTCGGAAATAAACCTCGAGTGCCTAACTAGCAGTGAAAACCCTTCGACGATGGAAGAAATTCTTTTACAAGACATGGGCGGTCAAGGTCGATGGGGATCGTTAAGTAAACGAGAATTGTTGAATAAGGTGGGAATCTATTTGATTTAATGTTTGTGGTGTTGACACATGGGGCGATAAAAGACAGCTGTAAGAACTGAAAAACATGTCAGAAATCAAGTTTTAATCAGTGGTGTTTTACAACATCAGATTTTAAACTTATAATCAAGCACTTTACATTTCTCTCTGTTTGTCAAAGCTGTAGAAAAGGTGTTTACATTCTAGGTCTTAAAAAAAACTAGCGTAATAAATTTAGTTCGCAAATGACAATGACAGTAAGCAAACTTTGGCTTTCTTTGTTTGGGATGTCATGATTATTTTTGCCCAAAGTGTTTCTTTACTAGTGTATCCAAGTCATTTTGTGTAGTGATGAGGAGCATCTGCCCAATAACAATCACAGCTAATTAAATTTAACTAAATTTTATTACTTGTGTCTCCCGCAGAAAATTGATTACGTGTTAGTTTATTCTGAACCTGAGTTGGAGAAGAGAAATGAAGAGGAAGAAAGAGAAAAAGCGGAGATGAGAGAAAAATATGAAGAGAATCTGAAAAAGCAAGGCTTGATGATAGAACATGTAACATCTACCGAACAGGTTTGAAAACACATGTACGACACTCGCAGAATTGTTTCAGTGGTATTTTGGTAATTATACTTTCGGCTTGAAGGTGACATGTTCACGGCAACGTGCAGATCTTTAGATATACCATTTGTGATCATGTAAACCTTTTCTGAAAGTAGATTTGTCTCTGTAATGTTATGAACTCCTTTGAACTGAACAGAACTATTTCACGGTCTGTTAACCTTTTATTTGCATGACAATTCTAATCCCTGGAAATGTTTTTATCATAGGAAAACCTTTTGTTCGTTCTTATTCACGCTCCTTGGGACGTTCTTGCCAAGTGCGCAGAGGAAATGATGATTCGGGTCCCTGTTCGCGAGCCTGAAAGGCCAACACACCTCAAGTCTTCGAAAAAGAGTAAATGGATTCAAAAGGCTAAAAATGTTCTGAATATTTTCCAACTTCAAGATCGTTCTCTCATGAAGCCTGATCGCCAAGTAACAGCGTTTTTTAGTCGGGCAAAGTCAGACTGTTTCCTTATCGAAGACAAGGAAACGTTTTTTTCTGACATTGACCGAAGCCGCATGACGCATCGCTTGCTACTCTCGACGAAATATTCGTCTGAAATGGACGACTTCGGAATCTCTCGTCTACTGCACAAAGGGGTCTACGAATGCGCATATCCTTTGCACGAAGATCTTCGGATAGAGAGGGAAGACAATCTTCCGACAAACGAACGTCAACGATTATGTCAAAACTGGGCGTCTTTTAGTCAGTGGTACAAATTCCAGCCCCTGAATGCGGTAAAGAATTACTTTGGGACTCGAGTAGCGTTGTATTTTGCTTGGTTAGGAACATACAACTTCATGCTTGTCATTGCTGCCTTAGTCGGCTTATGTTGCTTCATAGCTGGTCTTATAACAATGGAAACATTTCAACCTGTAAAAGATATATGTGATGAGAGGAACTCCGATTTGTTTTACATGTGTCCGCTTTGCGACAAAGATTGCAGTTACTGGACCCTCACAACGAGTTGTGATTACGCTACAGTATCGCATCTGTTTGACCACGAAGGAACGGTGTTCTTTGCCGTTTTTATTTCTTTCTGGGCAACCGTGTTTCTGGAGATGTGGCGGAGACGCGAAATAAGCCTAGCTCACGAATGGGACATGTTGCATTTTGAAGAACAATTTGAACCGCCAAGGCCAGCGTTTGTTACCAAAGCCAAAAACAAGCGACCCAATCCTGTGACGGGTAGATTGGAGCCCTATATTCCTTTTTCGTTGCGTGTAGGGAGATTCACTTGCGGTTTTATGGTAGTTTCGTTCATGGTCTTGCTCGTAATTGCTACTTTAGTTGGAGTTGTCATTTACAGAGCAGCCATGGTCGCTGTTTTGTCCGCCTTCCCGGACGAAGACATACAAAAAGGCGCGCGAATTATAACCTCTCTGACAGCCTCTGTTCTTAATCTTGTCGCCATTACTGTGCTGGGAGTTGTGTATGAGAAAATAGCGATTGCGCTCACAGAATGGGAGTCCCCCCGGACCAGAACAGAGTATCATAACATTTTAACCCTGAAGCTATTTTCTTTCCAGTTTGTAAACATGTACTCGTCGCTGTTTTATATAGCGTTCTTCAAAGGCGGTCACATCGTAGGATATCCTGGGAACTACAATCGAATCGGTGGGGGACGAATGGAAGGATGTGATCCGTCGGGATGTTTCATTGAGTTGTGTATTCAGTTAGCTGTTATCATGGTTGGCAAGCAGTTCATTAATTCCATTTCCAAGTTTGCTATTCCGTGAGTATTTTATTCATCTTTTTTTTTTTTTTCACGGTAACTTGTTTTAAGTAAGAATTTAGAAAAAGAATCAGAGCTGAGCTGTCTGTGTGTGTACCTGTATCAGGCCCCAGGTGTTAAAAAAAAAAAAGACGATAACGTGTATCCAACGGACGAAATTGTCTGTTTGTAAGCATTTATCCGCTGGATAGCAACGTCCTTTGACAGAGTTATTTACCTTGTGAATAATCAGGGTCAGAACTGTGGCCGGTCGACTAATCCAAGCAGGGGGAGGAGGGGAGTTGTGGTGAAAACTGAAGTATTTTTATGAGCGCACTTGGAGAGAAGAAACCAATCGTATTTATGAACTTATGCTACCTCTCCCTTATGGCTGACAAGATATATTGCATTCTGTTACTAAATCACCTTACTTACTTCCCCTTAATATCATTCATTCGCTTGTTCGCTTGTCCGAAATTTCTATCGATTGGTACGCAACCGTCTGCCCTTTGCTTTGTTCTTTCATTCGTAAGCTCGTTCATTAGCTTTAAAGAATTGTTTTTTGTTTTTTTCAGATCTATAGTGCGTTGGTGGTACGGACGAAAGGAAAAAGAATCAAATGCACATCCTGAACAATGGGAGAAAGATTATTTTATTAATAGTGAACCAGAGTTGAGAATGTTCTACGAATACCACGACATGGGTAACGTTTGGGCTTTAATTGCTTTGAATTCTCAAGTTGATGTCAGTGTGTTCATGATATATTGCTGTTGTCGTCGTTGTTTACCAAGTTGATAAACAATGACCTCATCAATAGGTTCGTAGATAATTTCGCATTTTAAGATCGTCAAGGTAAAATAGCAAAGATTAGGATTTCTCCGCCAAAATGTTACTTTTGAACTCGTATGATTATAGGTGTCACTGATAAATCCAATAGTCATCTTTTTTTATGTAAGAATCAAGAGAATTTTGATACAGGCGCTCTATCTTTAGCCTGTCCAAGGTTCTCCGCCCGTGGACACGAACGAAAAGAAAGACGTGCAATTCATTACAGTCGCAGAATGAGTAAAATCGTGAAAGAAAATGCCATTTTCTATGGGACCACAGCAGCCGCGTCTGCCTGCTTTCCAGTTTTTTGGCACACCCGCTCTTTCTCTCGTCCACATGATCAAGGAGCTTGGCACGAGCTAACCAAGCTTTCGTTTCGTTTACTCTCTAGCGATCCAGTTTGGTTTTGTGACCATGTTCGTAGCCGCGTTTCCGCTGGCTCCTTTGTTTGCACTCATCAACAACATCCTGGAACTTCGCATTGATGCCATAAACTTCGTGATTAACTTCCGCCGACCAGTGGCAGAGCGGGCTCAGGGGATTGGAGTCTGGTTCGGAATTCTTCGCACCATGAGCTGGTTTGCCGTAGTTGTGAACTCTTTTGTGATCGCCTTTACATCAGAATTTATTCCAAGGCATGTGTATAACAACAGATCATGTTTTAGTGGTGTCAAATGTGATGTACAAGTTTGGTTAAACGTTATCACTTAAAAGGGAGGTAGCACTGCGACTTGTCACTTCTGAAATAAACTTGTGTACCTGGGGGAAGTTAGGGAGGGGGAGGGGAACTCTGCAATTCCCATAAGGGCGAGGAGAACCCCTGAGATTTTGTGATATACTATCTCCAGTCACAAACAGAAGCAGAAATATGTCTGGTCGCCTTATGCAAAGTCAACTGCTCCGCACTATAGGTTTGTAAGTATCATAAATAGGTTCATAAGATTTAAGTTTTGGCCTTTTTATCTATCAACTGCACAGAAATCAAGTCTTCCATATTTGATTTTAATAGCTTTTTATTAACTTTTTAGGGAAGTTTACAAATACGCATACAGCTCCGATGGAAGTTTAACCGGTTATGTCAATAACAGCTTGTCTTACTTCAACATCAAAGACTTCAGTGATATGGCTTTACCACGAGATCCTTTCAAAAACTTACCGTATAACAAATCCTACTGTAGGTAATGTTAGAACTTTACAAATTCCATTATCATTTGACTGCGTATTAGCATATTGACTGCCTAACGCACTGAGCTGGTTTTTGTTTCACCAGGTACAAAGAGTATTTTGACCCACAAGAGCCATACGATTTCAACCGCCAATATTTCTTCGTACTCGCTGTCCGTTTAGCCTTCGTCATCATCTTCCAATATTTCGTGTTCTTCATCGTTAGTCTCTTGGGTTGGTTCATTCCTGATATCCCCCGCAAACTTGAAGTGAAGATAAAGCGCGAGAGTTACGTCGCCAAGCAGTGCTTAACTCGAAGCGAGGCTGAAGCTTCGCGTGACCTGGACGCACGTGTGTCGCACACTGACGGTTCTACAAACTCTCTTTACATGTCGTGCGAGAATGTAAACAGATCGAGAAAATCTAGTAGTGTTGCAGGTGGAAGCAGATTTGGCATCAATAGAGTATGACCACAATATACAGCCGTGAAGGATGGAATGAGAAGATTGGTTTACCTCTGAATCTCGTTTGGGCTTTGTCCTTTGAACTTTAATTTTAATTTGGTTTAGGACGAGTCGAAACTTATATTCTGTTTGGCGTAGTTTGTATAATGTCTTTAAGGTGTTCCCTCTTTCTTTTGGTTTTATGAGTCCCCATTTTTCTTGGAACAGACTCATTAGAGACTTTTTGTGGCTTGTGTTCTAACTGAATTCAATTAATAAATGGAAGTGAATCGACGAACTGCATTTGCAGGTATTACTTTTTTTCTTGTCACAAAGGTCGGAAGTCCAGGTCTTCTATTTTGGCTGAGGCTAACGCTCCTTTCGTGCGTGTTTTTTTCAAATTTCTTTGCTTGTCTGTTTCTCCTTTGAGTAAGCAGCAAAATTCGAGATAGAACTGCAATGTTAAGCCCTCCTCGATAGGCTTTACCATCCCCGCCTTGTGAGCGCTTGATAAAACATGAGAAAAGGAGTCAGCATGCCGATGAGAGCTGATCATGCGATTTCCACCTGATGTCTATTTAGATAAAAGCTGTAAATCAAGTGGCAAAACCATGTTGAAGCATGCGAAATGCAAAGAATGATAAATCCAAGACTTGCCAATTGAGTACTTTCTTCGTGATTGGCTTATTAATGCGCGCATTTTCACGTGTTTGTTATCGGTGTTGGAATTTCTCGAGTGCACGCCACCGTGTTTGCGTGTTGTTAAATTTTTCATAAGGTAGAAGTCTGTTCAGCATAACTTGAGCCCTTCCCGAGCAACGAGATGTTTTGAAGTAAAATGGAGACTAAGAAGCTCGTGGAAAGGTAAGCTGAAGTTTGAGTTAAGTAAAATTACATCATTAATCTAAGATTATTTACTTGCTCCGCCGATTTGCTGAAACCTGAAGTTTAGAAGAACAAATTGCCGCGTTAGGTCGTAGAAGTTCGGTACTCAAAAGCCACGAATTACAGCTTCTCAGTGTGGACACTCGATTGCATCCAATGAACAATTTTTGTAAGACTTTTTTAGTGAAATTCATGACCACAAGACAAAGAATTCCGGCCGTACTCTCATTCAAGTATCGTCTTCTTCAACGATTTTTTATTTGCCTTTTCATTTCTAACTACTTCATCATGAATTTTCGATTAAATAAAGTGAGAAAGGAAAGTTGTCGAACTGACTTAGTTTTTTTCTGAATTTTCGATGTTTCGGAGGCAGCCGCTTTTAATACAAGATGGATACGGTTAGGACTTGCATATTGGAGACCTTGTTCACGTCTTTGCATTGAGCGTAATGTGCATGTCTGATTTATCTATAGGCACGAAACCAAGTTTTTATATGGTACATTGGACGAGAACAGAAATTTTCCCAGAAAGACGCTTGAAGCTGTGTGAGTATAAATCATACGGCTCACCGAGTACAGACTATCTGATCATTTGCCTATTTCTAAGCGCGCACTTTCTGTCGAATTCTTTTCCTTAGTCAATCTAAAAGGAAAATACAAGACGAAAACGTGAATCCCTTTTCATTAGCTGGAGAAACAGATCCTAAGTCTGATGATAAGAGGTTAGTTCATACGTTTTTTTTTTTTATCGCAGTTTTAAATATTAAAATAATCATTGACTTTGCCTAAACTTTCGCGCTCATCATGTTCCGGCTGAGGGCGAGTTAATCAAACCCGAAGGGAAAATAAATTTGAAATTATTGCAGAAAGCTTTGAGTGGAAATTACGGGAACATTATGTAAAAAATTTGTCAACATTGATCACGTGTAAACTTTCTAAGGCTACAAATTGCGTGCCCCGCGGGTGCTAGCAATTTTTGAGTCACATCTGCATGTTCAAAGTTGCTCTCAATCCTTCACATGACCACCAGGAGAATCTCTTTACAAACTCCATGGCTGTTCCTCTCTCAATTACAGATCTTTATATACTCATTTACGTATGGACTTACGTTTGAACACACAAAATCTGTCATGGGGGTTGCTCCTACCCTTTTGAATGTCCAAAGGTCCAGTCTAATGTGAAGTTTTATTTTACTTTCTGTTTTTTTAACTGTAGCGTTTCCCCAAGATTGCTGGTCACACAACCAATCTAACGCGGGCGCATAATGAGAGCGTGACGCATCACGAGAAACGTGTGGAAAGCCATAATAGTAATTTGAGATTATTTACCTCCGGTTCGATAGTCATAGAATTTCAGTTTAAAATTAACTATTCACATATCTTCTGCTTCTGATGGCACACCCCAGTGCAAGTGGGCTGCGTTCTCGCGTTCCAGCCAGCGAAAGTGATGCTGCAGGTCGGCAAGAGACTTTCGCCGATCAAACACCACTTTTGGACGAGGAAGCTGTTTTATCGAAACATCAGATGATGGAGGAGCAGGCACTCGAGATAGAGTTGGAACACATTGAAGTCGATAAGAAGAAGAAGGAGAAAGAACGGCTGTGCTTTCGTGATGGGAAGCGGCTAATCGACTACGTGATCGTTTACGAGACGCCTTCGAACGAAGATGAATTAGAAGAGAAGGAAAAGGAAGAACTGCGCGAAAAAGCAGAGAAAAGGGATAGATTCCAGCGAAATTTAGTGGAAGCTGGGCTCGAAATCGAGTACGAAGAGGAGGTCACTACGAAGGTAAGAAAACAAATAATCTCCATGTTCATTTATCGTTGTAAGTTTCGATGCAAATTCAATCGGGTGTGTTCTATGAAACAAGGCAAAAAAACAGTTCTATTTTCATCGCATTTGACAAATGTGGAGCCGAAATTAAAGTGAAAGAACACTCAAATGTTTTTTTTTTTTTTTTGAGAAATCAAGCTTTGTTGTAGTGTATCTGTATTTACGAAATTATATACTACACTCTGAATTAAAACAAATGCAGTTCTCCATATGATATTGATTAGCGTGTGATGACGAAATTTGAATATTCTTAAGCGCTCACAACCTAAAGAAACAACTTCGCGCTTTAAATAATTGTTAAATTCGAGTTGTTTATTGATCTGCGCCTCATTTTGGGTAGAAAGTATGCAGAGCATGAAAAATTCCAGTCATGGAACTCGTAAGATTATTTATTTATATAATCTTTGTGGCTAGTGTTCTTTTGTTTTAACTAGACAATGTCTGGTGTTAGTTTCTCGTTGAACAGACGACGATATTTGTTTCTTGCGTCTTTAAAACAACTCTTTTCGGTTGATCCTTAAAAGGTGTATCTTCTTAATTTTCGAGAATGTTCGTACAATGACCCAAATATCTTGGGGATATCGACAACTTCGCACCCGCGTGAACAGCCCACGAGGTGAAAGTATTTACATATGTATACCTCAACTTTACATGGTCACGTAATCTTCACACACACATTTGTCACGTTTTGTTGGAAGGATAAATCCTTTCGGTGGTCAACACGTACTCTCCGCAAACTTTTATTACGTGTGACAGAAAAATTAAACGATATTTGCAAACAGAAAGTGACATAAGATCGTCTGATTTAGTTCTGTAGCTCGCGAATTGAAACCCAATATATTTTAGCACAAATATACCTGGATATTGACTTCTAAAGGACTTAAAATATGAAATGCCCCGGCCGCGGTACAAAAAGCAATTTTTAAGTTTTACCGTTACACGAGCTGGAAATTTAGTAGAACGCCCATTAGGGCAGTTACATGTATTTTGCAAACTTGTAATTCTGTGCAGTTTCGATCTGAATTGAGAGATTTTTCGAACATATTATAAGCCTGAAACACCACGAAACAAACGCACACTAAAATGTTGGATCATAGTTGCGATGGAGAAGGCTGAAAACACGGGATCCATTTGTGAATATAAGAATAGTTACTTCTAGACTTTTAACGATAAAAAATTACGATAAAACATTCCGTAAAAGCATATTAACAATTTGTTGACGACGTTTCGACGTCTGGCTAACGTCAGTATCAAGTCAAAGAGTGAAAGATAACAAATGTTTAAATACTAAAAAGACAATGGTAGTGCAATGTTCTTTTAAACAAAGACTGGTTTTGCACGAATGGAATCAGTCTGCGTGTTTAGACTAGGATTGTGCTGCTTGATGAAAAGCATCTCGTAGACAAGACAGTCCAATTTTCCTTGGCACATTTTTAGAATGCGGAATTGGCTTTCTTTGAAGAGGCTTGTGTCTCCATGGGCTGACGAAAAGTGTTTACCGATCGCAGAGATTTTATCTTCAGCAATACGTGTCGAGCTGTAAAGCTGACATAATCTGAATCACACAGATCGCATGTAAAAGAGTAAACAACGCATTGTTTACTTACGATTGCAGGCTTGATTTCTCTGGGCTAGAGGTCTTGTTCCAATTTTCTGGTGTCAAACACAGGTTGTAGTGTAGTGCCAATCTTGTGACTGCGTGAGGTCACGCATTTGCCCTTTAACTGCGTTAGCTCATGTTTGATCTTTAAAGGGCAAACTCACTCGCACATCGCTGCTGTCTTCCTTTTTGTTCTCTCTCGTGCAAAGTGAAAAGCTCTGAATGGTTTTGGTAATCAGGCAGAATTGATCAATGCCGAGGGATAATCAAGTCGAGTAAAGATGGAACATAGATCTTGTGCATTCTTGATTGAAGGCTTCAGTCATTGAGGATAAAGCCTATGCACGATGGATCACTGTTTTGAGCAAGCAATCTTTATAGCGCTTGTCTGTGTGGCTTTGAAAATGCAGCAACAAGCCAGTGTTTGTTGGCTCTCGATATACTTGTGTGTCGATCTTTGTTTGGTTTTTGATTATTTCAGTGCCGATAAAGGAGACAGGCTGGGGTGGAGGCTATTAAGAGTAGTGAGAAAATCATCTGCAACATCGGTGCTGGGCATTCTGGCCAAGGTATCGTCAAAATATCTCTTGTACAATGTGGGCATCACGCCATCGTAGGTAAGCTTGTCCTCAAGGTGACAGAGAAAGACATAGGCCATTAGAGGGCCGAGGGGTGAACCCCTAGCCACACCGTCGATTTGTTCATACAGGTGGTCACTAAATTGGAAAAGCTGGTTGGTAGGGGCGATCTTGAGTTTTTTGAGTTGATCCTTTTTGAAGGTTAGGATCATAAGTTTGGTTAAACCAATCAACGGCAAACTCTTTTCCGACTTAGATGTTGATGGTCTCATTTAAAGGAACGTTAGTAAAGAGGGCTGTGACATCACAAGAGACCAATATGTCGTCTTCGCAGATATGCGAGTTGCGGATTTCTTCAGAGAAGCGAATGGTGTCGGTAATCGCAAACTCATTCACGGAGAGTGGTTTCAGTTTTCCTCCAACCATTTAGCCAAGTTGTAGTTAAACGTTCTGGTTGCCGATTTCGTATAACTACAACTTGGCTATAAATACTTATCTTTCACTCGTTGACGTAATAATGACATTAGCCAAACGTCGAAACGTCGTCGACAAATTTTTAATATGCTTTTACGAAATGTTTTGTCGCAACATTTTTATCGTGAAATGTTTTAAAAATTAAAACCGCTAATTTGTTGACTCTGTTGATAAAAAACATAAACTTGGACGAAAGTGCGACTAACCAACCCTTCCACACTGAGTGGGTATTTGTCAGTTCTGTTTTTGACACATTTGATTTCGCATTATCCCCTCGGGGTGGTAGGTTTCCTCAGCGCGCAGAATTCAAGTTCTGAATTAGTTCTTCTTGTTCGCCGGTTGCCCTTTTGGGGTGGGTGGAGTTGTGGCGAGGGGGGAGGGGGGGAGGTGTGAATCTTCATGCTTTAGTACCAACGAGATATGACCGAAAAACATCTTGGCTTATTATGCCTTAATCGTAGTGGGGATATTTATCAAATTTCTTAGTCGGTCATGATCGCTTAGTAGTTGAGGTACTTACTATCAGACTTCAATTTTTAGGACGACAAAACCAAGACTCACTTTTGGAAAGTTCATGCACCATGGGAAGTGTTAGTCAAGACAGCTGAAGATATGATGATGAAAATGCCCATAAAGGTAAATGTTGTTATCATTAATCTGTGATTCACATTTCTCGATTTTTCTATTGTTTGTTCGTACTGATATTATTTTTTATTCGACCCTCTCTATTACGGTTTGTTAGAAGGTTTGTAGGTATTTATCTTTCCGACCTAATTTCGTTCTGTCGTTTTAGGAAAGTGACATTACAATTAAGGGCTGGTACGAGAAACACATTAGAGAAGACATCCGAGATATGATTGATCGTACTAATCCCTTCGAGATCCACGACGGCACCATCACCGAGTCAAAGAATTACTTTATGGGTTACTTCAAGAGCGATCGCTTAGAAATTTATGTCGGCCATAACAACAAGGACACTTTCTTTAGCCGAACGGACAGGAGTCGTATGGTGGAGAACATCTGTAGTCATCTTAAGTTTGGCGAACAGAAGTATGATGTTGGAATTAAAAAAATGATTCATGAAGAAAACTTCACTGCATCGTACCCTCTCCATCCTGGTCCCGAAGAATGTCCGGAGGGGGAATCCCCCACGAACGACAGACAGCGCTTGCGACGTGACTGGGCACGGTTCGGACGTTGGTTCAAGTTCCAGCCGTATGACTCCATCAAGGATTATTTCGGCACCGAAATTGGCCTTTACTTTTCCTGGCTGGGGTTTTACACCGTCATGCTCATCCCTGCTGCTCTTTTTGGGCTCATCGTTTTCTTGTACGGTATCATAAACGCGAAGGACTTTCAACCCGTTAAAGATATTTGCAACAAGTCCAATGAAAAAAGCTTCTACATGTGTTCCCTGTGCGACAATCAGTGCCCCTACTGGTCTCTTACTTCAAGCTGTTACTACTATATCGCAGCCCATGCATTCGATAATGACAGCACGGTTGTCTTCGCCATTTTCATGTCTGTGTGGGCGACAGTGTTCCTGGAGTTTTGGAAGCGGCGTCAAGCTGTTCTTGCCTACCGCTGGCACATGATGCATTTTGAAGATATCGAGGAACAGTTCCGTCCAGAATTTGTGGCCACTGCTCCCACGTGGCGGGAAGATCCTGTCACCGGTAAGGTGGTACCTTATATCCCAAAGATGACGAAATACCAAAGGTTTGCCGGAATTGGAAGCGCAATCTCGTTCATGATTTTCCTGGTAATAGCGGCGGTCATTGGAGTGGTAGCTTACAGGGCCGCGGTGTTTGCAACCTTTGTGGGCAGCAAAGATACTGATGTACGGAAAAACGCCAAGATTCTTACAAGTGTAACAGCAGCCTTACTGAATTTGGTGAGTCTTAACGAACTTCAATTAAACTCTCTCTCTCCCCCACCCTCTACTCTCTCTCTCTCTCTCTCTCTCTCTCTCTCTCTCTCTCTCTCTCTCTCTCTCCTCTCCTCTCCTCTCCTCTCCTCTCCTCTCCTCTCCTCTCCTCTCCTCTCCACTCCTCTCCTCTCCACTCCACTCCACTCCACTCCACTCCACTCCACTCCACTCCACTCCACTCCACTCCACTCCACTCCACTCCACTCCACTCCACTCCACTCCACTCCACTCCACTCCACTCCCCCCCCCCCTTATAATACTGGCTTGTGATGTAGTTATTTCTGGGAGATTTGCCCCTCATTTGAAGTACTGGGTGAAATACAGAAAAAAAATACTCAATCACGCACATTTAGTTGTTTTTCGGCCAGTTGAGCGATTCTTTCGTCAAGTAAGAAGGGAAATCGTCTGACTTACAGGCAACCTTTAGTTGTCTCGAACATCCGTCATGACTTCCCAATACAGAACCGTAGTCTGATATGAAAAATTTTGTGAATGATAAGTCACAGGAGTCGACATTCTCTTGTTCAAGTCAGGATTAATATTTGTTCTACCGATTTAGGTTTTCATTAATTTGTTGAAATTCTTCTACGAGAGACTGGCGATATGGCTCACCAATTGGGAGAACCCGCGAACAGCGACTGACTATAAAGACAGCTTCACCTACAAGATGTTCCTGTTTCAGTTCGTGAACAATTATTCCTCGATCTTCCACATTGCTTTCTTCAAGTTGAACCTTGTGGTCGGCACCCCGGGCAACTATCGGCGACTGGGAAACGGACGCCTGGATGGGTGCGGTGCTGCAGGCTGCCTCCTTGACTTGTGCATACAGCTGGTGGTCATCATGGTCGGACAACAGATCATTGGAAACATTACGGAAACTGCCATCCCGTGAGTATACCATGGAAGGAGTTATCGAACCCCTGTGCAAGTAAAGGGATGGGTTGGGACATTGGTGTACTTGACACGAAAGGAAGAAATACCTAAATCACAATTAACTCTGAGAGACCAACCTTTGATGTAGCTTTAATTTTAACTTTTGTTTAGTGGCTTGATGAAGTGGTGGAAATTGCGCCAAGCAAGGAAAGAAACAGCGGACATCCCTCAGTGGGAGGAAGATTACAAACTGAGCCCGTTACCAGAACACAGCTTGTTTTGGGAATACCTGGAAGTTGGTAATGCTCTCTTCTCTTTATTGGAACAGTGGGAGATAAGGTTGATTATTCTCAACTCATGACTAACTTGTTCAAATTTCGGGGCCTACGGTTAATAAACCAAGTCGTTTTATAATTTTTATACTGCGGGTTTGTTTGTAAAGAGTGTGCTCAATGGCCATCTATTTACTTCGAGCATCATCCATTTTTTTTTTTTTTTAGCAGAAAGTGTTTAGTGGAGCTTTTATTTGGCTGCTTAAACCACTAGAGAAAGGCCTTTATTACCTATTTTGTTCTGAAAGAAAGGTTGCAAGTAAGGAAGGCAATGTATTAGAAAGATACGGTATTAGGAATATCACCCAAGCAGTGCTGATTTCTTTTTTTTTTTTTTGCATCAAATTGTACGAAATAGTTTCGTTAGAGCAAGTTATTACATTTCGCTGTTTTTCCACTGGCTTTTCTTTCCTATTTAGTTTTACAGTTCGGATTCGTGACAATGTTTGTGGCTGCCTTTCCTCTGGCACCTCTGTTCGCTTTGCTTAACAGTGCCGTAGAAGTGCGCGTGGACGCTGTTAACTATGTCTGTCAATTCCGCCGACCCATCGCCACACGCGCTCAAGATATCGGAGCCTGGTACCCAATTATGGAAGGTTTAGCAAATGTGTCGGTGTTGGTGAATGCGTTCGTCATAGCGTTTACGTCAGACTTCATACCGAGGCTCGTGTACAAGTACTCCTACAGTAATGACGGAACTTTGGCGGGTTTCGTGGAAAATCGTTTGGCGTATTTCAATATATCGGACTACGATACGTACAAGTTGACAGGAAAGCCAGGAGATCAATACGCATACCAAGTGCTGAATTATACCAGTGACTTCTGCAGGTAAGTTAACATGCGGCTTTACAATGAGCGATGATGGTTTCGAGTGTATTAGAGCGTTTTTACAAGAAAAGGCCAATCAGAAGAAAGAAAAATAACATTAAGAACCAATTAGAATTCCAAGTAAAAACAAGCAAAATGCTTATAGCGTTTTCCCGCGCTTTAAAAAGCGCGGGAAAAATGAAACGCGGGTGACGAAGTCGTGCTTGGTTTTAGTTTTGCATCTGATTGGTTCAAAAAGTGGCGCGAGTTTTCTGGATCAATCTCAGAGAAAAGCAAAGCAATATCTTTGATTAACTTCGAAACTTAATTGAAAATTACTTGATGGGTTTGATTTTAATTTGGGAGATGAATGCGTAGAGGTGAATGTGCGGAGCTGAATCAGCAGCGGAAAGCTTTTCCGAAAAGACCGGCCTCGATTAGGTACTAGGAGGAACATTTTTCAGAAAATCCTTTGTCATTTTGATGAAAAAAAGACTCCTGATGACGTTGAAATGCTTTTTTCAGCAAAGTAAAAATTGTTCTCTTCAACTTTTCCCCTTTGATAATGCAGGTATCCAGGTTATCACGAACGTGAATATCCTTATGCCTACACTAAACAATACTGGCATGTGATTGCCGCGAAGCTGGCCTTCGTCTTTGTGTTCCAATACATCGTTTATTCCATCAGAAAGTTTTTGGCCTGGTTAGTACCTGATCAGCCCAAGTTGCTGGCGTTAAAAATCAAACGGGAAGAATTCCTGGCTAAGGAAGCCCTTCGAGAAAAAGAAACCGAAGAGGTTGATGTAAGCACCGAAGCAATTGCGTAATGAGGTTAGTAAGTGAGTTTTTTTGAAGCAATGCGACGAACAAAGCTATTTTGTGGGAAATTTGTATCTGCAGATGAAACCGTGGTTAATGCCACCGAGCGCTGCTGTTATTGGCAATGTTGGTTATACTGTGCAATGTGCCATCAAATACAAGATTTCGTATGGAACATAGACGAATGCCCATTCAAATGGCAGTCACCAAACATTTCTTTCTCGAGGTGATTAATTCCCGTTTTTGCTGGGTCTAACTTCATAAGGTTAATTTGCACCTTACAGTACGATTCAACAGATAAGCGAAGATAAACTTCCAGTTTAGGACCATACGAATTAAATTCTGAATTTCTATACTGTGCCGGTGCCTGATCGTGGTACGTAACTTGGGCACAATAACAAATTTTTTTCTTTCTATATTTGCAGCAACTGAGCTACGGGTACCTTTAACTGGAATCTTCATTCAACAAAAGTGGAAAAAACTAACTCGAGAGAAATTATCCAAGATTAGTTGTTTACAGACTTGTCTTTGTTTATTTCCAATGAGAATGTCACGTTATCCTGCATAGGTACATAATTTTCGCTTTCATGTTAAAGCAAAAAATAATATAAACTACAGGTTTGATGTGAGGAGGGATACTTTACTTAACAATTGGTTCATGCTTTAGCGTGCACTATCGAGTTATGGAGCACGCGGGAAGTTTCGAGAGCACGAAAGAAGCGTAAGAGTTGCCCGAGGCGATAGCCGAGGGCAAGTCTAGCTTCTTGAGTGCTCTCCAAACTTCCCACGTGCTTCATAACTCGATAGTGCACAGCTGAAAGCATGAACCAATTGTTTTAGAACATAGCCGGTAGAATTGCGCATCAAATGCGACGCGAAAAACGGACAACAATATCAGTTGAAGCGAATCGTGACGGCGCTGATGCCGAGTCTCCTTTTCCTTTGTTTTTCTCTTTTTCTGCCTCATTTAAGAACTCTAGCCCATGGGAAAAGGTCGAAACATTGTCTTCGTTTTCGGACTAGCGGGCCGAGTTTCTGTTTGTATCCATTATTGTCGCGAAATGTATTATTTTTCCCCGCACTAGCAATGGTCGCTCGCGCGAAAAAAAAATTCTGGCGAAGTCGGATTTGCTGACGCTATCAGCGTGCACTATCGGGATTTTGAGCACGCTTATGTATAATGAATTTGATTGCGCGACTCTGCTAGCTATGTTCTAATTTACATTAGTCATTTTCTCAACAAGCTTAACATATATACAAGGCTGAGGGGAAGGCCAAGAAACAGGAAAGGGTTCCCTTACAAAAGGCCACCCAAAAAAGAAAAACACCACACATACCTATATATATTTGTAATAATAATATAATAATAATAATAACAATAATAACAATAATAATAATAATAATAACAATAACAATAATAATAATAATAAGTTAGGTTAATTCAGTGTCTAGCTGGGATTTTATATAAATTGAAAGGTAGCTTGGATGTGATCAAAGCAGACATATCCAACAATAATTAATATGTTAATTAAGCTCTCTCTCCGTGGTGACAGAAATTTAAAACTTTGGAAAACTCGCCTTCTTAACTATAATGAGCATATTCGATTTGGAGCACGCCTAAAATTGGATAAGTTTTACACAAGCATATATGGCGTGGGGACAAGCATATAACCCAACCTTAAGACGAAATGGTAGTGGTGGACGTAGAAGAGTTGTAGTGTTTGTTGCTGTTGCTGATTTTGTTGTCAAATCAAAACTGTAATTAACTGCAAATACACCCCACTGGCTGAAAGTTTGTTTGGTGACCAATTTGAAGGCTAGTTTAGGGATCAGTCTGGTTAGCAACGATAGACGATAGTAGTAGTAATGTTTGTTTTTGTTGCTGCTGTTGTTGTCAAATTAAACTGCAATTAACTGCAACAACACCTGACTGGCTTAAACTTTGTTTGATGGCCAATTTATTGACTAGAAAGCTCGGGACGATCGTCAGACTCTTTTGTTGATTAACTCCTTGAGTCCTAAGAATGACTAGCATCTAATTTCTCCTTACAATATCAGCCCAGAATCATGCATTAAAGTCACGAGAATAAAGGAAATGATCCCCAAGTAAAGAAGCTATTAAGAGTTGAACACCGAGGGCCGGTTATTTACACGAGCTCAAACCCAAACCACGGTTTTATGCAATCATAAGCTTGTGGACTCCAAAAAAAAAAAACAATTTAAGTTGATATTACTACGATCAAGGATGTTAACAGACACCTGCTTTGTAAATTGTTACTACATTCCATCTCCACAAATTGCATTTTCTCTCCAGAGTGAGTTCATCTATAGTAATCCCGACTTTCTTACTTTCTTTTTTTGGATGCGTGCGATCTCGCCCAGAATTACAACTACTGTAAAAGTGAGAAATATTGAACCAGCCCAAGTAGAGAACCCCAGGTAGGCTCCGCTGGTAATATGTTTCAAAGTTTTATCACAGACAGGATAGGACATATTTCCAATTCCCGTCAGAAAAGATTGAAATCGCGCTAAATTCCGAACCCCGAATAGTACACGTAACGTTTCTGGTGTTCGAATTGCTATCTCATATATTCAACGCTCGCTCAAATAATGTTTGCTAAATATCTCCGCAGCGCTTAGCTGAAAAGTCCAAACCCGATATTGTAAATATGCAAGAAACGAAAAAAAATATACATAAATAATTCAAGAAGCGAGTGTTTTTACAAATGGATTATATAATGGCATGATGTTTTGACATTCATGCATCGCTTCCATCGTTGCGCGCTACAATTTTTTTTTAACTATGTTTTCTTTAGTTTTAATTTTCTCTTTTATTTTTCTTACTTTTCCACCGGAGAATGACAATGTTCATTCAACAGAAACAAAACACTGGAGTTTTAACTACACGCGCGTGTGCATTATATTTGCAAGGCAAATACATGTAAGTTGTATTTTATGCAAATATATTTCGCACCAGGTCACACCCAATGTAAAGTTCAGCGAACTCGTCGCTTCTCTCTACACTACTATAGCGTTAAGTCACGAAACGTACTCTCATGGCGAAACCTGTTTCCTTCACGAAAACCACCGAAGATGGTGACATTCTTCTTGATATGGTAGAGCCATCTTTCCACTCCAAAAGCACAGAGACGAAGGGACTTTACCTGAAAGACGCAGGATCGAGTAAGAAAATCGACTATGTCCTTGTGTACGAAAGCTGCGAGGAGAAAGAAAATAAAGATGAAGAGGCCAAGGAGGAGGCCATGAAACACGAAGAGATGAGGAAGGCGTACGAAAACAGTCTTTCAGACGCCGGTTTAATCGTAGAACGGTCAGAGTGTATATCATCTCAGGTTAGTGCTGATTTATCAGATCCACTGCGTACATTGTGTAGTTAAAACAGTGAAGTCGGTCTGAGTGCCTCTCGATCACGTTTGTACTTTTGAACTCTTTGGAAATAAATTCTTCGAAAGAGTCCTTTTCTTTATTTAGCATGTTTGCAGTGGTATCTCTTTTGTCGTACGGTAAAATTAAGGAAAGCGTTGATTGAACTAGATTTCTGAGGTTAATTCAGAATTCTATCGGATCACTCGGTGTCACTCTTCACACCTAAGTGAGTTTAATCGAATAGAAAAAACTTGTTTAATCATAGAATTAGTCCTTTAAAATGCAATTCTTGAAAACCCATACATGTTAGCTCTGCGTGGTAACACGCCTAGCAATATATCAACTTCAAACTTGTAGTCAAACAATCTCTTCGTAGAGACTTCGCGAATATTCTGCAAGAAGACAAATATTCAGGTATATTGATTGCTTAATCGAGTGTGTACATTTTAAATAATGGTTAGAATTCCTTGGAGCTTTGACAGGATATTTCTCTTTAAATTTGTGGAGGGCTGTGCATTGTCGAAAATGTTCTGCCTTCAGCGCTGCGCTGAAGAAACTAAGTTCAGTGCAGATTGGAATATTTTATCGTCAAATGCTGTTTACATAGGAAGAAAAATATAAAATCATTTTACTTTCCAATGCATCTAGCTTGATCTGTTATCCAAGAGACTGAGCGATGAAAGCGTTTGGCAAATCATCGCGACCGATGGACGCAAAATCGCGGGGTGTTTTCGATTCGTCGACTTTATTTTGCTGGGGGTTTATTTTCTGTTTGTCCTTGATAATAGCAAACCCTTCAGGGAATACACTTACTTGGCTAAATTAGCATTCACCGCAGGACGTATTAAGGAAATGTAAATGAAGAATATTTTATCTTCCCAGATTCAATTGCCATTAATACTGATACTGACAGTTAAAAAGACAGTAGCTATTCTTTTTCCCTCACGTAACGATTACTTAATATTTGAAAACTTAACTATCTTCCAAATTTGAAAAACACTCTTAAAATAAGCTACCAGTCATATAGTTTAAGTCATGAAGTTAAGTTTTGGTCACTAGAGAAACGTTTTCTTCGACTTAAATCCATCTTACTTTTTAATTCAAACATATTTGGAGCAGTTTCTCCAAAGGGGATGGATGCTCATTTAGGAATTTGCAGCATTCAGCAAATGGAAACTTTTGGTGAAAAAACGCCTAAACAAAATTTCAAAACAAAAACATGGCTCTATTATTATGAATTCTTTCTTCTCCGAACTATTAATGTATTATCATGTACCAGAACATCAGTTGCTACAGCAGAAAATGCAAAAACGATTCACTGCCACACAGATGCTCTATTTAGCTTTCCCAGTCGGTTAAGTTGTAAGCACAGTGATGAAATGGAAGGGTAGGTCAGTGTGCTGCATGCCGTTAACTGGTCCTTCGGGACTTGGAGACCGCCTGTTCAATAGAGCAGCACCTTTTTTAAGATTTTATCAAGATGTTATGTTCCTGATTCATGATAAAAGTAGCTATGGCAAATGTTGGTATATTGAAACAAATCTGAAGTTAAAAACTCACTTGTTAGGCGTAATGCGTATTCTGTTTAGGCCGTAACAAAGCAGTAGAGAACATTAAATTCTGCGGGAGAAACGTCATCGATGCAGATCGATCTCAAGAAGTGACATGTTTAAAACAAACTGTCCTTGAAGTTTGCAAAATCCCTAGAAAGTTCAGAACTAAACTTTTCACGCGCGAACGATAACAGCTTCGCTCATCACAATGAGTTCAATGATGCGAAATGTTTTTAAAGAGACAAAAATACCCGTGCCTGATTACTTATACAAAATCTTACTATTCGGTGAAACCAATGAGCCGAGAAACAGAAGTTTATCACACCCACCTATTCTCCAACTCACTGACGCCATTCTGAGGAGCTTACGGAGATGCAAGGAACCCGGCAAAATGAGCAATAGAATTAGCGGTTACACCAGATTAAGCCAAGATGAGGAAGATGAAAACGAAAATACACAGCTAGAATTAAGGGAGCAATCAAATGAAAGAGTTCCGAAAGGAGTATATTTCAGTGACGATGCAGAGCCACCAAGGCACATCGACTACGTGTTGGTTTATGAAACAAACCAAAAGGACAATGATAATTCAAATGACAGTAAGCAACAGCAACGGAAAGCTTACGAAGACTGCTTGAGGAAAGAAGGGTTAAACATAGAATACGATGAAATCGTTTCTCCGCAGGTGGGGCTACTCTCGCCGACTGTCGCGCTTTGTAATTCAGCATGTATCACTAATTCTCTTTCTTGTTTGGTTGGAACACGTACGATAATGAATGGAAAGTTTGCTGCTTTTCAAATCTAAATTTTGCTTGAAATCACCATGAGAAACAACTAAACTGTACACTTTATCGTAGTGATCAATACTGTCAAGCTTCATACAATAATATCATTGATTTAATGCTAATTATTTTGTCATCTTTCCCATAAACACTTCAGAGCAAAGTTCAGTTTTTTCCAAACTCGATCATGCGTAAGAAAAGAAGCCAATAATGGCATAAAGTGTACTTCAAAAAAAAAAAAATCTCTAGCTTCTTGCTAAAAGTTTCCTTCCACCTTCTTACCTCCAACTTCATTGGAGGGGTAAGTGATATGGGGAACTGAGCAGTTAATTACGTAACAGTATACACTTATCACTCTCAATTATTGCCGTATTACGATAAATCTCGCCATGTGATCTCTATTCAGTTCATATACTGAATCTTTTTAAGCGTTCAAAGAAACTGTGATGCGTTCATGTGTCTCTATCAAAATCGTCCAAAAAGTTAAGAGATGTGTTAGCCAATAAAATGAGCTATTTAACCTGCTTTTATTTAAAACACTTGAGCTTAAGTTGATTCGAGGCAGGCAAAAATCTTTCATCGACAAACTTGTTTAAAAGGGCGATTTATTGAAAAAGAAAATCGTAAATTATGGGGTAGTTCAGTAAAATATGACATAGAAAAAAGCTTTGTGACGTTTCTGAACGTAACATCTTTGATCGAAACTTTTCTAATGAAATCTTTTGCATGGTTTTTCCACCAGGATCCGGAAGTCAAGCGACACTTTGTCCTCCTTCATGCTCCATGGCCCGTGTTGGCTAAAAAGGCTGAGGCGATGCGTCTCAAAGTTCCGTTTCAAGAGAACGATATTGTGTTTAAGTCCTGGATGGAGAAAAGCATCGGAAGCGAAAGAATGCAGTCACTTCGTCGGAGAAATCCCTTGATTGTGCAAGATCCTACTTTAGAAGACAAGGGCAGCTACTTCATGGCTAACTTCAAAGAAACCGAGGTTACTAAGTTTATCAATCACCACAACAAAGCGGAGTTTTTTGACAACATTGACCGCATATACATTGTGCAACAAATTTGCTTCAATGCTCGCTTTGCAGAAGGTCGACATGGTGTTGGGCTCAGAAGAATGATCTATGAGGGTGCATATCTGGCAGGATACCCACTTCATGATGGTCCTGTTAATCTAGAACCTGAGGAGGAGCCTTCCAATAACCGACAGCGATTGCATCGAGATTGGGCCAGATTTGGGAGGTTTTATAAATTTCAGCCGTATGGAGCAATCAAGGATTACTTTGGTAGCGAAATCGCCCTGTACTTTGCTTGGCTTGGATTTTACACGGCCATGTTAGTACCGCTGGCCATCATTGGTCTTATTGTGTTTCTGTATGGAATTGGCGACGCGGCCTCTCACATTCCAGTCAAAGATGTCTGCGATAAGAAAAACAAAGATGTATGGTACATGTGTCCACTGTGCGACAGGCAGTGTAGCTACTGGGATCTAGCCTCGTCAACCTGTCTCTATGCCTACGTCACTCATTTCTTTGACAATGATTGGACAGTTGGCTTGGCTCTCATTGCGTCTGTGTGGGCGACTCTATTCCTTGAGTTCTGGAAGCGTCGCCAAGCTAGTCTTGCTCAAGAGTGGCACACAGATGACTTTGAAGAAGAAGAGGAACCTCTTCGTCCTGAGTACTCTGCAACCGTGACAACCCTGAGGAAAAATGAAGCCACAGGAAAGATGGAGCCGTACGTACCCAAGTTAACCCTATACAAGCGGTATGGCGGGGTTTTTAGCATCATCATTTTCATGATTTTCCTCGTCATCGCTGCTGTAATTGGTGTAGTCGTTTATCGTGCTGCAGTTTTTGCTTCCTTAAGTGGAAACAAAGACAAACAAATCCAAACACGTGCCAGGATTATTACCTCAGCAACTGCTGCTCTCCTTAATCTTCTCGCAATCAACCTCCTGAAGTTTGCTTACAGCAAATTGGCCGTCTTCCTGACTGACTGGGAGAACCCACCCACGCGCACCGACTACGAAGACAGCTTTACTTGGAAAATGTACTTGTTTCAATTTGTGAACACATATGCCTCCATTTTTTACATTGCCTTTTTCAAGTCAGGGTTGGTAGTCGGAACCCCTGGAAGGTACAAGCGCATAGGTGGTCGTTTTCGATTGGATGGGTGCAGCGAGCAAGGATGCTTCTTGGAGCTTTGTGTCCAGCTTCTCATCATCATGGTTGGACAGCAGATCATTGGAAACGTCACTGAAGTTGTAATACCGTAAGTTAAAAAATAGGTCGCTTTAAAACACCCCATAAGAAAGTAACCTCTTTCTCCAAACGAACTAAGAGTAAGATACCGCATCTAAGACTGTTCTTGTAGAGCTAGAAGTATATCTTAAAACAATCTTTAAAAATATGTAAATTTGCGTAACTTTTGGTTTAAATGTGGAAAACGTTTCTGCAGACTGCCAGTTAGTAAGCATGTATAAGTAAATTGTTATATATTTTGCATACTCCACCCAGAGCTCATGTTTTCTTGATTCTACAACAATTTCTTTGACTCGGTTCTAGGTACTAAGAAATTGAAAAGCAACTTACTTGCCCTGCTTCTTAGCAGCTTTCAATAGCAGTTCACATTCATATGTTATCGCCAATTTCCTCACAGATACGTCTTGTATTGGTTAAAGAGGCGCAAAGAAACTAAGAAAGATCAAACACAGTATGAGCATGACTATGATCTCAGTCCACAAGGTGACCACTACATGTTTTGGGAGTATCTCGAAGTTGGTAAGCTGTATCAATTTTTTTTATTTAGTAACAATTTACACTAAAAGCCTCATCCGCCATCCTAAAGATACCGCCATTTGGATTGTTTTCGACGGACCTTTCGTCATTCAAGACTTTTTGAAAACCTCTTAAGGATAAAACTTAGGAGATGTGTTTTAATTATTTATCAGTCCAAGTTATGTAATCAATCCTAGATCAACAATGGCTTAAAGTGAGGAAGAGATGAGCTGTCTTTTGAGATGTTTTTCTTTTTTTTCTTATAGCGAACACAGAGAAAATGTCCCTATGTCTTGGGCACGTAACTTTCGACCTAAATCATGTCTAACATATGCATTTTATTCGACTTGCAGTTTTGCAATATGGATTTGTAACCATGTTCGTGGCTGCATTCCCTCTGGGTCCTCTGTTTGCCCTTATTACTGCCATAGTTGAAATCCGTGTAGATGCCATCAACTTTGTATCGCAGTTCAGGAGGCCAGACGCTGCACGTGCTGAAGATATTGGAGCCTGGTTCCGAATCCTTGAGGGTGTGACTAAAATTTCAGTCCTTGTGAATGCATTTGTGCTGGCCTTTACCTCAGAGTACATCCCAAAGCTTCTTTACAGAATGAAATATGCTCCGGATCGCGACTCGCCAGGAGGAGCCACCTTGACTGGATACATCGACAACTCTTTGGCGTCTATTAATCTCACATACCTGTTCGAGCAAGAACCTGGAACAGAGCCAGAAAACGTTTATGAAAATCTCAATTACACCAAGGGATATTGCAGGTAAAGACATCCTTTCAAGTTTCCTTTGCTCGTCTCTCTCCCTTTTGTTTTTCTTCAATTGATGTTGTTTTTGTAAATGATATCGAGCAGTTCTCTTTTTTTCTAATAAACTGCAAATGTATTCTTTCATCATTTCATGCAAACTTGCTTGATACGTGGTGTTCTTGTGGTTACCGCTAGAGAACTGGGTTTTAGCCTCGGCTGGATCATTGGTTAGGTTTTCTAGTTCTTCCAGGTATTACAACACACTGCCTATCAACGACTAAAATGATCCTTATTTCTAACTCTCAGATATAATGGATATTTTGCATCGACCGCACCTTACAAACAAAACAAGCAATACTGGCACGTGATAGCTGCGCGCCTCGCATTCGTGTTTGTGTTCCAGTTCTCTGTGTACCTCATCACCGGTTTCATCGCCTATATGGTACCTGATGTTCCAAAGGATCTGGATTTGAAGGCAAAACGAGAAAAGCATTTGACGAAGTTGGCGTTTAAAAAGAAGTATGATATCGATGAGAGCAATGGAGACCATCACGTGCTTGGTGATAATGAGATGCTGTAATGAGGTTAATACTTTATCATAATTTCAGAACAGCTGTGGAAATAAAACACACGACTGACCATCACGAGCCATAAGTATGAAAATGAATTTTCAGATCGAAACATCATTCTTTCAGCTAAATAAACAATACATGAAAAATTTATTTTCGTGTACTTGGCATGGCTCATTTTTCGTGCGATTTTCTCGCACTGCCCCCATTTCAAAGGCCCATCTTTCAGTTTTGTCTTTTGTTAAGGGCTTCAAATTTTCTACGTGGATAAAACTTTTCATGTAATAAATCATCACTTGCGTGTAATATGTTCTGACCATTTAGTAATATCTTGTACTATACAATTTTAGAAAAAAAAGGTAGAAATATTTTTTACATATTAGGCAATTTTCGCAGTTTTGACTCGTCTAAATTTTGAGTCGTAAGAAATGTTTGTTTTATGTTCTGTTACATTCAGAGCAAGTACTATCTCAAGCTAATTCGATATTTTCATATCTTACAAATGTATTTTGGCTCATCATTACTTTGAACGATGGTTTAGTTTAGAAACAGGTACTGATAACCTTAATCTAGACGAGAGTTTGTATATTTCGCTTGGTGCTCTAGCGTTCAAGGTTAAGAACAAAAAGCATCATTTATTGTAAAATGTTCCTTTTTTTCTCTGAAAAGGACCCAGCGTGCGATTGCGATAAACTAAAAGTGGAATCTTTAATTCAGCACTTGCAAAGTTGCAAGTGATCATTTTCAATTAAGAAAAAAAATAAACAAATCCCTAAGGTTCATGATAATTTTCTTGATAATTGCTTTATTTTTCTCTCTTAAAAGTTGACAGAAACCCTTGTTACAATATACTTCCATAAGCATCCACTGGTTCTAACCAGTAATAAAAAACCTTTAAAAAAAGGGAATCTGGAATATTAATGCAAACATTTCAAATCGCTCCATCAAAAACAATCGTTGCATAGTTATTCAAATTAAGGATTAGAAAGCATTACAGGTTGTCCTCATCCATTAGACCCTTTCCTGACAGTTACAAAAAGTGTTGTTCACCAGCAGGGCGGAAAAAAAAAATAGATTGATATCTTAAGGGAAGAATTCTTTCTTGTTTTTGTCAGTTTTGTCATCCAGTTCGACTCCGTTTACATTAACCTAAAATGGGTCCATGGGAAAGCTTGCATCACACAAAGCTTCAGAGCAAAAGAAACAGCAGTGAGCTTCTGAGAGGAAATTCAGTTCCTTGAAATAAGGAGCCTCAGCTAAAACAATAGACACTGCTACATGTTAATGTAATATAGCAGTTATGTACTATGTGCTGTAAAACGTCATGTCAAACGTGGATATTGCTGGACACCAGCAGATAACGATTGCGACGATTTCTGTTCAAAGGAATTATTTTCCAATTACGTTTTGCACTAAAATAATACTGCCAACGCCCTCCCTATTGCAACATAACCAGGGCTTCCAGATCCTCGTTTTTTTTCAGTTTTGCTGGTGGATTATGCGTCAGCTTGTTTGTTTCGTCACCCCCTGGATCGCTCGCTTCATCCTTAGCTACAGGTGTTTGTGCGTCAAATTAAAGAAACAACACATTACAATATAAAAGCACCACTTGTTTCCTTGAAAATGTTATTTGCCTAATTGCAGCATCATCTTTGTTTCAACTTTATATTTACTAGAAAAGAGCTCCTCTTTAAACGAGAAACCTTGGAAAACATCCAAATGAAACGAGCCAATAAAAAGAGGACGAAAGACGCCAAGTTCCTGCCAACATTTTGACCGCTTTAAAATGCAATTTGTTTCTATTATCGATACTTCTCTATTAGCGATAGTAACTTAGCCAAAATATTGATCTTGCAGAAGATTACTTTATTGTCGCATAAGATGATAAATTACAGTTTTTACAAAGCCGCCTCAGGAGAACTTTTAATAACTACAAGTACAGAACTAGAAGAACCTCCTCATGTAATAAATTATTAACGCTGTCATAAAGCCATGTGTCTCCAAAATATCATAAAAACAGTTTGAATAAATAATAACGGCGCGATTTTTTCAACGCTGAATCGCATTTCAAAACGGTTCTTAACGCCTTTTGAAATTATTCGCCTGTTTCAAAAGGAAATTGAACCTAGTACACCCTGCTAACGTATTTTCACGACAAGAATTCCTAGACTTAACCGCATCTGTCGTCACCTGAAAACGTTGCAAAGCTGAAAATATAAAATTGATATGGAAAGAGGATCCTATGCAAGGCTGGACCGAATCGATAACATCAAGATAGAGTTAACTGAAAAATCGCAAGTGTCCCTTGAAGACGATCCAAGCAGACTACAAAAGAGAAATACAACCCACGAAAAGCATATTGATTACGTTTTGGTCTACGAAACCCAAAAGGATGTCAGCAGACTGGATGTTGATGCTCTCGCAAAACAAAGGAAGCTTGTCGCATGGCGATATTCATTTGAAAAATGCCTTGAAAATAAGCTCGGGTTAGATCTGCAGCGCAAGACTGTGATCATCGGGGAGGTAAATAATTAAGTTAGGAAGTCTTTTATTGCAATTTCATTTTATCACATTCAATATGTATTTGGAGGCTTTTAAGGCCATGTTTTCAATTGCATCACCCACGGGGCTTTTCAGTAAATCGGTGTTCTTACTTCAAGTTTTCATCGCTTGCGATAGCTGCCTTGAATTTTATCGATCCTTTAACATTCTTTAATCCGATTTATAAACTCAAAGGAACAGAAGGATCAAAATATCAATTTCAGTAGAACGGTTACAAGTACCTGTAAAGCCTTGTGGTAAAAGTACTACCGCCTTGACACGCCAAGAGTAGGAATTGCTCACGTTACTTGCGCGAAAGTACTTTTAAGCGAATTACGTTCACTTTGAAAGAGAGTCTGCTCAAAGAAGGGGCAGTGATAAACTGCTCCTAATTGTACAGCGCGCTCTCTCCTTTTTCAGAGTAAAATTCGATTAACTCTTGTTTGCATCATCAATGTACATGTAAATTTTCAATTTGATTTTAATTTTTTTATGCAGGATCCAGAAATAGAACGTCATTTTGTGCTGATACATGCACCTTGGAATGTATTAGCACAGAGTGCTCAACGGATGAGATTAAAGGTTCCTCTTCGACCTAACGACGCTGTATTTTCATCATGGATAGAGAATATAATTGGGCACAAATTGTTTGAAAAGCTGCAGAGCAAAAATCCTTTTGTCCTTCATGATTCCACCTTGGGTGAAAGGCCGAGCTTCTACATGGCTCCCTTTGTAGAAGATTACTTGAGTGAGTATGTGAACAACGAAGACAAAGAGAGCTTTTTTAGTGTCTTGGATCGCCACTACATCGTCCAACACTTGCTTCAAAACGCCCGGTTTGCGAGGGGACCGGACGGGGTTGGGCTACAGAGGCTCCTTCTGGATCAGGCCTACCTTACTGCGTATTCACTTCATGATGGTCCAGAATCGCAGGAAGAAGGGAAGGCTCTGGCGAATGATCGGCAGAAGTTAAAAGCTGACTGGGCGAGATTTGGCATATTCTTTAAGTATCAACCTTACGACGCTATCAAGGATTACTTTGGACACGAGGTCGGCCTGTATTTTGCTTGGCTTGGATTTTACACTGCCATGTTGTTTCCACTTGCCATTGTTGGCCTACTGGTATTCATCACTGGTGTTATATCGGCAGGCTCCTACTTACCTGTTCAAGATCTTTGCGACGAGAAAAACAGAGGTCGTTGGTATATGTGTCCACTCTGTGACAAACAATGCAGTTACTGGAATCTGGCCCCAGACATCTGCATGTATGCTTACACAACCCATCTGCTTGACAACGATGGAACTGTGTTCCTTGCTTTTGTTGTGGCCATCTGGGCCACGCTGTTCCTCGAGTTTTGGAAGCGTCGTCAAGCATCCCTCGCTCAGGAATGGCACACCTCTGAGTTCGAAGAAGAAGAAGAACCGTTACGTCCTGAATACAGGAAAAGTTTACCAGATGAACAGTTGCAAATGTTTCTATTCAAACGTAACCCAGAGACAGGCAAAATAGAACCTATGGTTTCCAAGCTCAAGACATACCGAAGATATGGTACAGTCTTTGCTGTAGTAGCTTTTATGATTCTTCTGGTTCTTGGAGCCGCAATTGGCGTAGTTGTGTACCGTGCAGCCATGTTTGCTGTATTAAGTGGTAGCAGGGACAACAATGTTCAAAAACGCGCTCGTATTATCACAGCAGCAACGGCTGCCCTTATCAATCTTGTTTTTATAATGTTATTGTCCAAACTTTACGAGAAGCTGGCTGTATGGCTCACTGACTGGGAGAACCCACCCACAGAAAGCGCCTACAAGGACAGCTTCACGTGGAAAATGTCCTCTTTCCAGTTTGTTAACAACTATTCAGCGCTATTTTACATTGCTTTCTTTAAATCGAACCTTATTGTGGGATCTCCTGGAAAATATAGGAGGCTGATGGGCAAGTATCGACTAGACGGCTGTAGCGAGCAAGGATGCTTTTTGGAGCTTGCTGTTCAGCTTTTTATAATCATGGTGGGAAAGCAAATTTTCTTCAACATATTTGAAATGGCGATGCCGTAAGTACCAAGTTTATTCTTTTAGAGAGATTAAATTTTGTCCGAGTTTGTTCATTTCTTTCCTTCGCCCAATTTCAAACACGACATTCTTTTCTAAGTGTGCACGCACTCATTGCGTTTCCGCAGATATTTGAGTCTGTTGAAGAATCGCCGTAACAAAGAAAATCCAGATACCTGTCCTCAGTACGAAAGCGACTATGATCTAACTGCATGTGAAAAGCATTACATGTTCTGGGAGTACTTAGAAATAGGTAAGAATTTGAAATCTATAACAAGTGATACCTTTCCAACTGAGCTGAATTTTCAAATGCCATGATAAAGCCAAGTTATAAATTGCTAAGCGAGCGAGAAAAATTTGCAACTCAACTGCGCAATCGAAAAATGCAATGATGATAATAATAATGATGATAATAATAATGATGATAAATTTAATCATAGTTACAGTGATGCTGGTAGTAAAAAAAATAAAGTTGCAGAGTAAATTAAATCGAGGTTTTCCTCCCGTTCACTCGGTGGACCTACGCATCACGATCCACAGTCTCCATAACAATTACTGTTACAGGCTAAAGATCCCTTGCATAATTGTTTTTTCTCGCAAACACTTACTCGATGGAGACCTAATGTAATTTGCCTCTTCAAGAAACCATGTTACCTCAATATAATATAAGTCGATAAAATGCCATTTGGCCTCTGATACTTCTGAATCATACGTTGCCTGAGGCACTGATAGCGGGAATCTCAGAATCATTCTTGACAAAAAAAACTTTCGACTTGATTTCAGTTTTACAATATGGCTTTGTGACCATGTTTGTGGCTGCGTTTCCTCTCGGCCCGCTGTTTGCCTTCATCAACACCATCATTGAGATCCGTCTGGACGCCATCAAGTTCTTGTGCCATTTTCGCCGACCAGATGTTGCCCGTGTTGAGGACATAGGGGCCTGGTACGACGTTCTGGAAGCTGTAACAAGAGCTTCGGTGCTGGTGAACGCGTTTATACTCGCGTTCACTTCAGAGTTTATCCCGAAACTCCTTTACAAAGTCATGTACGCTCCTGATCGCCATTCTCCCGGCGGAGGCACTCTGAAGGGATACCTTAATTTTACTCTTGCTGCTATTGATTTAGATACCCTCTTTACGTGGGAAAATGGAACCCAGCCGGACAACCCAACAGAAAATCTAAACTACACAAGAAATCACTGCAGGTTGTTACAATAGCCTTCATCGCGATTGCAATACAATGCTTATTACGCTATTTTTTCTCAAAATTTTGTCATAATTTCTCAGTCACAGAGTAGGAGGCGCTTTATCAAAAAGGACAAACCCACTAAGGCCATATCTGATTCCCGCTTGCTTACTGGGATTTTTTACCTTTTCCAATCTGTTGTGTCCTGTCCATCCTCAAGCTTCATAGAACAACTTTAGGGCAGAAAGTTTGGAGCTGCAGTCATTCTAGAATGAATTCTATCCTGTTGATGACCGATCTAACCAAGATTAATTGCTGTTTTCAGCTGCCTTGCGCTTCTCACAAGATGCAGTACTCCTGGGGCAGACTTTTTACCCCACAGTATTCGCTGTATACATAAAAAAAAAGTTGGTTTCTTATACTGTTTCCTTTGTGAATAGATACCCTGGCTTCCATGACAGCACTTACCCTTATGGCTTCTCCAAGGCATACTGGCATCTCCTCACTGCTCGGTTAGCCTTCGTGTTCGTATTTCAGTTTGTAGTTTACACTGTGACGGGATTTATAGCTTGGTTAGTGCCTGACACACCTGATGAGCTGCAGTTCATTATAGAAAGAGAAAGAGAAATGGTCAAGACAGTGTTCCATACTCCTGAATATGACAGTGACATCGAGGAGCTTGAGGAAGAAGATGATGATGATAACGTAACACAGTATGAAGATGCCCTAGATGAGGTCATTGACAGCAAGAAATTTGGTCAACAGTACGCGTCTTAACCCTTGACCTCCCTGAAGTGATACTCATGAAACTTCTTGCCACAATTTCAATTCATTATCCATCGAAAACGACGATAAAATTTGGAAAACTATTTGTAAGAGCTTGCGATCTTAAGTCGACTACTGAATTTTCCGAAAAAAATACTGAAGCCTCGAAGGAGATCGCGAATTACTGATCAGATCCTGGGGCAACCGATGATCAACATGTTATATACATATATTTATATAACTAAGATCTCACTAAGATCTTATTTGCTTTTTTGTTTTGTTTTGCTTTGTTTTGTTTTTCTTTGGGGAGAGAGGAGGGGGGGGGGGCAGGGGGAACCGAAGTTCAGACTTTTAAACAGCAAAAATTATTATATTACAGTGAGACTGGTTAATTCTGTGATTGTAGTCCACAACCGCTGACCTCTCCGAAAGCTAGAAAACAAGCTATATCCAAAAGGAAAAGCGTATATAAACACAGGGAAAGTAGATTAGTTCTCTAGAGTCTTGAACAATGTTTCAAGATTTAAAATGCTTCCATCAAGCTACCAGGACCTTCCAGGCGTACGTAAAAAAAACTACGTGTATTTCCTTTAATCCAGTAATCTTTTACCGCTGTCTTATTAATATTGCTATGCAGTTGGCCTATCATTAATTTCATTTAAAACGTCGTCTTTACTTGGTGTTGAGTTCAGTGCTCATAAGCATCACAGTACTAAAGTTGTCTAAAAGTATCACGTACTTGTCATCAAGTCAGACCTTGAATCCTTGCAGGCCGAGACACCGCCATCTACCAGCTTTGGCAGGTTGTCAAAATGATCGGTGTTAGTCTACGCAGTTATCCTTGAAGCTTTTTAGAGGCTGCGCTAGAATTATAAGTTGAATGTGAGAATTTCTTTTCCAGTTCAAGATATTTTGGTAAGCACCCTGTCTTCATTCCGCTAGAATTCTAGTGGTTAACAAAAAATGTTTTCATCTTGAGTTGTGATTTGACTAACTGGTTGAAAAAGCTCTCAGAGCCAGAGTTAGGATTTGTAAACTTGGGCCGAATAACCTGGCCATGGGGGAGGGTAACATCATAACCAGGAGGGTTCGGTAGCCGTACATTGAATTAGACCCTAGTCCGGCTATACTTTTTAGTTATTGCAGCTCTATACCTTTCACTCCTGTGGTTTTAATTTGTCAGCGCCGGGCAGAAATATGACGGTGTCTAACCACCGGTCTGGTTGGTGGGAGGGTGGCGGGTGCCATAGTCAGGATGCGCCCGGAGGAAAGGATCATTGAACTTTCGAAGAAAAGGTTAGTAGTGTAACTGTGTTCTTCTTTCTGGGGAACACAAATGAGAAAATATCATTCTGTTAGCTGAACGGAAGGTGAGGAACGAGGGAATCAAGAGACAAATTAAGAGCCGTTATCTTGAATAGAGAGCACGTTTAAGTTTTGGTAAAATGCTGTCCTTTCTAAATGATACAAATTGTCAAAATCCCACCTGCAAACACAACTTATACTTCGACTCAGGCAGGTGGACATTGCGGACAATCTTACTTGATAAAGACGAGAGATTTACAGAGATCCATTAAAATAACATATAGACATTAGAATTCAGCTGTGGTTATTGAATAGGTTGGTGATTGGAGGTGTATCTGAAGGCAAAAGATCTTGGCCAACAGTGTGTGTACAGGCGTCATTTTTCTGTTTGCTTCTCCCCTCGCGCGCGACTAAAACTTCGCACTCGCCTCGCATTTGCCTCCGTTCGCCTGAAAAACGCAAATACTACGCTTGTTCTTGTGGGCTAACCTGCAATATGGGTCCAATGAAACATTAACTTGAGTTACGCATGCTCAAAGGGAACTGCTGCTTGTTGTTATATGAAGGCCACCACTTTAACAATGTTTGTCAATAAAAAAGAGTTTAATTTCTAAGTTTAGGCCGGGGTAGGAAGGGAAAAGTTGTCTGGTGCAGTGGGGAGGATAAGGCTATCTGGTGCAGTGGCTTGCTCCGTCATACTTTTACACGCTTTTCGTTGAATGAAGATTTTCTTTAAAGCAGCGAATAGCTCAGAAATATAAACTCTGCTCTCTAAGTGCATCTTTCAGCTGCTTTTTTGTTACATCCAGTGGCTTTTATCTGCGCTGGTCTGTACACGTTTATTAAGCAGAAAATCGTTGAAGGTCACTGTTTATTTTATCTGAGATCATTGCTCATCGGCCTTGTGGGTGAAAGTGACGTGACCTCCACAATAGTTTTGTCTTAATTGTAAACTTCGTCCGTGTAGAGTAAGTTATGCCCGCCCAAAGTTCAATGGAAGAGTGAATGTTTCTTTGGTAGAAATTGAAGAGGGAAGATAATTATGGTTAAACTTTTACCAATTTCAACTCGGAACATTCGTCGAACAGAAAGATTGACGAGCCGCAGAGGGGATCGCTTGTCGTGAACTGGATACATTCTTTGTGTTGTGTGAAATTTGAATGAACTCTACTCCGCGAGAGTGAAGGAAGTGTAAATATTTCGTAAGCTGAAAGCCCGTTCTGTCAGCTTAACGCCTCCATGAGGTTGACATTTGTTTTTAAAAGGAGGCATTATTATTAGCACTTACATGGGAGCTGTGATTTGATATTGACTTGACCAAGATAAGCTCTGCGGAATCGTAAAATTAAACGTGACCACAAGTTCTAGAATTGCTTTAATCAACTAGCTCTCTGCTTGGGCGATTGAAAGAGGGCGCTTAAAGTATGCCCGAGCTTCATTTTTAAAGATTCGATTCGGCTAGCGCTTAGCTCTATAAAGTATTTATATTGTTTTAAGTACAGAAATATGGGTAGGCAAATATATTGAGACTTTAATTTTGAATTACTGAATTGACTGGCTAAGGCTTTCGCTCATGGAGAGTGACCCAAATCACAGTCCCCTTTTCTGTTGGCAACTAATGTGCCAGGAAATTAAAGAGGCCAGTTCTGTCAACTCTGTTTTATGATGGAAGTTGAAGCTTTTTGGAAATTAATAAATGGCGAGCAAGTACAGCGGATTTATATAAGATACCGTAGACGAAGAGAAGCGCCTCCAGTTGAACACCTGATTCAAATAAGCATCGTTTACGATCTTCAGGAATTGACACGTTGGCACAGGGTTAGAAAAATCGGAAACTCCTCTGAAGATTTTAAGAATGTTTTCAATTTAGTCCAGATTTTCTTATCAAAGTGCGTGAGTAAATCCTTGCGGTATCGTTATTATGCTCAACTGAGTAGACTTTGTCCTCTAGTTAAGTCCAGAAATATCGAGTCAGGCACGTAACATTGTTTCAAAAGAACAGTATAATGCCTCGAGGGGAAGCAATTTAGTGGTTTTGAACACGTTTCGAGTCCCGAAGCGCTACTTGAGTTCAGTTTGCTTTTAAAAAGCCGAACATGAGTGAAACAAAATTTTCAAGACTTTTGGACGAGGAAGAGTATGAAATTTATTCTGCAAATTTTAGCGCAAATGATAACGAAGGAGTTTACTTGAGCGACGGTGAGCCATGGCGAAGAATTGATTACGTATTGGTCTTTGAAACTTGTGAAGAAAATGAAGAAGCAAGTGAACAATCTAACGCGGAAACTCTAAAACTGACGACCCAAAGAGCATTCTTCGAAAACCAGCTCAAAAGACGAGGATTAATCCTTCAGCGACAGACACGAGTAATTCAAAAGGTACGACCACTTTTTGATATGTTTAGCAGATAGAAAACCAGCCAACCGTTACAGTCAGCGCTGCACGCTTTAGGCTGGTGCATTATTTTTATTTCTGAATTTCAGTCAGGGCGATTTTAAGCCAAACAGGGGTAACAAACAACAGTAAGAAGTGATACCTACTTCTGTAAGGTTTGATGTTAATTCTTAATTAACTTTTGCTCTCCTGTTTAGTTAAATATTCATGGATACAAAAGTGACTCGAACCGTAAAATACATGCATGTACATGACACATCGATTTCTAAGCAAATATGGCCCAGACCAGTAACTGCCCACCAGAGAAATAATTTGGTTTTAAAGGAAACACATGGAATTTTTTGCCATAGTATTTATTTGTTAGCGCAAATTAAAACAATTAAGAAGGTTAGAGTCCAGTATCATTGAGTTAACTTTTGTTTTAGAATTAATTTTCGCGAGAGAAGCTTCTGAAAGGAAAATTGCATTCATTATCCAACGTTACAATGAAAAAAGTTCTTTTACATATTTCATCTGTTCTTTTTTTCTTATGAAAGGATACTGAGGTTTTGAGGCATTTTGTCTTGATCCACGCTCCCTTGGAAGTTCTAGCTGAAAGAGCCGAGATTGCAAAACTTAAGGTTCCGCTTCAGGTTAACGACACCGTTTTTAGTTCTTGGTTGGAGTACTTGCTGGGATCAACCGTAGTTACGGCCATTAACAAGCGAAACCCTTTTAAAATTCGTGATGCATCCATTAAGAAAAATACAGATTATTTTATGGGCTCATTCAAAAGAGATCATCTTTCCAAGTATGTCATCGATCAAAATATCAGCGAAAATTCGCTTTTCTCAGTCATTGATCGCCAACATCTTCTGCAGCAAATCCTTAACAGCACACCTTTCTCAGATCAGCCGAATGACGTGGGTCTCTCAAAGCTTCTTTATGATGGTGTATATCTGGCATGTTACCCTTTGCATGAAGGAAAACATCGATTAGAAAGTGGCGAGTCTCCAGTCAACACGCGCCAACAATTGAAGAGAGACTGGGCACGATTTGGCAGAATTTTCAAATACCAACCGTACGATACCATCAAGGAGTACTTTGGCCATGAAATCGGCTTGTACTTCGCCTGGCTCGGATTTTACACTGGCATGCTGGTTCCACTTGCAATGATTTCTTTAATCGTCTTTCTATGTGGCATTATATCAACTGGTTCTTATGTTCCAGTACTTGACATGTGCAACGAAGACAACAGGGGTCGATGGTACATGTGCCCATTGTGTGATCGCCGGTGTAGCTACTGGAATTTAGCTCCAGACACCTGCATTTACGCGAAATTAACGCATTACTTTGACAATAATGGAACTGTAGCTTTGGCTTTCATCGCTTCCATGTGGGCGTCACTTTTTCTTGAATTCTGGAAACGGCGTCAAGCTTTTCTCGCCCAGAAATGGCACACATCGGAGTTTGAAGAAGAGGAAGAAGAATTTCGCCCAGAGTACTTAGCGAGCTTGACTGAGGAAGACCTTAATCCTTACAAAGCAGACCCATTAACTGGAAAAATTGGCCCAAACGTTGTCAAAATAAAGAAGTTTCGACGACTGGGTTTAGTGTGCAATGTCATTACCTTCATGATACTTCTCGTTATTGCAGCAATGGTAGGTGTGGTTGTGTACCGTGCAGCAGTTTTCGCAGTTTTCAGCAGCAGTTCGGACAAGAAAATCGAGCAAGGGGCCCGGATCCTGACAACAGCTACAGCAGGCTTGCTTAACCTGATAGCAATCACGATTTTAAAGTTTGTTTACAACAAACTCGCTGTCTTTCTGACGGACTGGGAGAACCATCCCACCAGGACGGCTTACAAAGATAGCTTCACCCGCAAGATGGCCCTGTTCCAATTCGTCAACAATTACACTTCTATTTTCTACATCGCTTTCTTCAAGTCAGAGATAATTGTTGGAACTCCAGGCAGGTACAAAAGAGTGCTGGGAAAATATCGACTGGATGGGTGTAGCGAGCAAGGATGTTTTTTGGAGCTGGCCATTCAGATTGCCATTATCATGGTTGGACAGCAAATTTTCTACAACTTCACAGAAATTGGAATTCCGTGAGTACTTTTCATTTGATTTGTTTTTCTGAGGAAAGATGTAGTCAAATGGGTTTTTGAAAAAAAAATCTTAATGATGTTATTTGTTATTCCTTCGGTGGTATCTAATTGGCTAAAAGCGGAAATAATTACTTATTGAAACAGTGTAGGAATGTGAACAGAAGTACAAATGGTCTCAAACATTTTGAGGACACCCTCACAGCGTAAGTGTTCTGCAAATTACATGACTATTTGTCTAGTTAACAGCACAATCATTAATGGAGATCCGTTTTATCTCTTAAGGTACATGATGTTGTTATGGAAACAGCGAAGCCAGGAGAAGGTTGGTGACCGACCACAGTACGAACAAGATTTTGATTTGAATCCTTTAGAGAAGCATTTCATGTTCTGGGAATACCTTGAAATAGGTGAGTCTTCAATGTATCGACAAAACGTGTTTAAGAACTTCATTTCAGTCATTCGTTTCATTTTTCCCTTCAGTTCTGCAGTATGGATTTATAACCATGTTCGTCGCTGCATTTCCTCTGGGCCCGTTGTTTGCACTTCTAAATATAATCGTAGAGATTCGCTTGGATGCCATTAATTTTTTGTGCCACTTCCGCCGTCCTGATGCCGTCCGAGCTGAAGACATAGGAGCCTGGTATACTGTATTGGAAGTCATCACTAAGATTTCCGTGTTGGTGAACGCGTTTGTTTTAGCTTTCACCTCCGAATTTATTCCCAAGCTCGTCTACAAGATGGTTTACTCTGGACGAAATGGCGATCCCTCTAGTAAAGGGACACTCATAGGATACGTCAACAACAGTCTCGCATCCATTGACCTAAATACGCTCTACACGTGGGAAAATGGCACTCAACCAATTAATCCAACACAAAATCTTAATTACACGCGGGACTACTGCAGGTATGTCGGTCAAGAAAGATGGTCTATGCAGGACTAACAGATCCTGTATAGACCACCATCCGTTGCAGGTCTCAATTCTGAATTCATATCAAGGTTTAGTCGCGCCGCACGCAAGGAGGTATTACAGTTCATGAGAGATGATATCAGACTGAAGCTAACGGCAGAGGTCTCAAGAGATTTCTCATTCAGCTTTTTTTGCGCCGTCTAAAAAGTTCGAAGATCAGCATGCCTTTGGTAACATTAAGCATTAGTCACTCCACATCTAGTTATTGCCAATGCTCTTACAAGTGTGAAATTCGTATTTCCCTGAATCCTTTCTGCTCCTGGGTACTTAGTAGTGGGTGGTCAGGGCCATAAGTTTGTTTGCTTTCTATGGAATTGTGTTAAGCCGCCTTGTTTGCTTTTCATTTAGGTATAAAGGTTACCATGAAGACTTTTACCCGTACAAGCGTTCTCGAGAGTACTGGAATATTCTAGCTGCTCGACTTGCTTTCGTGTTTGTTTTCCAGTTCATTGTGTATTTTATCACAACGTTCATCGCATGGATCATTCCCGACATTCCCGAAGAACTCGAATACAAGAAGAAGAGAGAGAAAGAGCTGGAAAAAGCAGTTATCCGTGATCACGATAACTCGAACATCTAATGTTCTTGTAATTCCCCTTTATCTCTTTTTTTAGTGAAGGATGAGTTACCATCGCAAGAAAAACAACAATAACATTCTTTGCTCCTTTTTTTATTTCACAAATTATAAGGTAACTTTCAAGTAAATGAATCAAAAGTACTATGAATAAACTGATCACAGATTGATTTTTTGCAAATAGAGAGTGTAAAGCCACTTGAAAAAGACAATGCTAAGGTGAAGATAAGTGCTTTTCTATTGCGGTTAAGAGAATATTTAAAAAACGTCAAATAAAAATTTTATCTCTTATGTTTATGTTATCGTTTCACCGCATTGAAAAGTGAGGCCCTATTGCGTTCTGACCAGCAGCATTGTGAAGTTTGCAGATTTGGGGGAGGAGTATGTTAGTGTCATTGTGTCCCTTTCAAAAAATGCCTAGAAAGAGGAAATGTCGTGACAAGAATCTCACGCCTCAATTAGAGCGATTAAGTTCTAATGAATACTATTCATATTTAATTGTGCTAAGAAAAAACCATGTTTTTGTTTCAAATCTTATTTTTGAACTGTGACCTGCTATACAAAGAAAAACTTCCGCCCCCGGGCTACTTGTGATTAACATAACTCAGTCCCGCCAGAGCCTATATATCAGATGTTATTCTTGCATCTTTATTTCAAATGACGCGCCGACTGCAAAATTCCATAGGAAATAAATCCTAGAACATGTGAAATGTGAACTCGAAGCGGCCATGATCACCAAAGTTTTTTAGTGACTAATACAATACCTAGAAAACTTCAGTGGGAGCTTCGTGAACACTGTCACCAAGGCAACATTGCTCTATTTGCAAAAAACGCTCGGCTCCTTAGCACAAAAGAGTTTGGCAGGTAATGCCTTGGCTACGAAAAACGAGCAGGAATTTTTAGTGCAATATCAATCAAGTATCGAAATTATCAAAATAAATTAGCGGCAAATTAGAGGAAAAGTAGTCGCCTTTTAATTATAAAACATTGTGTGTGAATCACTGAGCTGTACCATATGATTTCAGCGGAAACTATAGATTTTTGTGAAAAGCTTTAAATCTCGTTGACAACGTTTCCCAGCTATATTGGTGTGCTTTTGCAAATATGCGTAAATTTTCGGAAAAAAGTGTTGTTTGATCAGCTGAAGTGCTAATTGCAAATGAATGTTTATATGTTTTTTGGCGAAAGAAGGGTAAATTCACCACCAAAACTTGATGTGAGCGTTTCTGGATATAACTAACAAATGTTTTAGATTGTTATTGTTCGTCGGGAGCTGCTCTCATCAATATTTATGGTATATATGGATCTACTGGCATTTTGATTATTTCATGAAATGTCTGTCACAAAGCGTCTTGTTTGTTCCAGAAGAAAACCACTCCCTGTTACAAGAGACGATTAACGATTCCCGCCTCATTTTAAGTTTCTGTGGGTTAAGAGGAACTTAAACCTGACAATAGAAGCGCATAGCTGCATATCATCAAAGGCTAAGACATCTCGATTTAAAGCTTCTGTCTATGTTATCGCGGCTACTCAGAAAGCGAAAGGATCCCACAATGGACAGAGGATCGTATTCCGAGTTAAGCCAAACAGATGGATCCAACCAAGGCGTTGAACTTGAGGTCAACATTTCTCCTTTAGCAGAATCTTCAGCCGATAAATCATCCACACGTGATAGGGATCACGGAAAACGTACCGACTATGTTCTTGTGTACGAAACTTGCAAAGAGAAGGATGGAAAAGACGAAGAATCCAAGAAGGAGGCCGAGGCTTTGGCGCGATCACGGAGATCTTTTGAAAGACGCCTTCAAAAGAAAGGTTTGGTCCTTCAACATGAAATTGTCATTGCAGAAAAGGTATCTCTTCACTTATATCTATTTTCTCAGATACTTGATTCAATCGTAGAAAATGTCGTTTGGCAATGTTCCAACAAAGATCTCGAAGGCTTTTGTGCAATACTTAACCTTTAATAGGTAGCTTTTAAATCACTTTTTAGATGGCAAATCCTACATATTAGATACTTAGTTTCACTAAGATATTAATCTTTTTATACTAATGCTTTTAAATTAATGTGTGCCGACCTTTAATCACATGTGCTTTGACCTGACTCGTTCCAATCATACAAAAACAGAGTGTAAAATACGAACTAAATGATCTGCGTTCTACTACAAAAAACTAACGACTATTTGTACATGGAGGCTAAGAAAAATGAGAAGGGAGGAAAAATTCTAGTATGTTACTCCAAGTAAATAAAGCTGCTTTTCTGTTCTAGAGTTTGTAATATTGGTCAAAGCTTTCGTTTGTGTTTCGTATCAGTCAAAACAATCGTGAAATTAGTAGCATTCGCGACATCAACTCAGTCCCTCTATACTCGACGGAAAACTTTATGGTCTGTTCGACCTGCTTAGCACACTGCACTTTTTCTGCGGTTAGTCAGGAGAAGGAAACATTGGACAATAAGATCGGCCACTGTGATTGAAAACTACTAATTTAATTATTCAACCAAAATAATCCATAGGAACAAAAGAATTATTTAAAAGTGTGATCAAAGCTTGTGGATAGATTTTAAATTCAAGGCGTTGTTTACTTATTCAAATGGGGCTTTTACCATGCAAGTTGTGTCGGCCGCTTCACACACTTACACTTTTAACGATGCATTCCTGAATATTAGAGCTCAACTGTCGAAAATTATTTAAAGTGGAAACACAGTATATAGCTTGGGAATCCCGAAGACACGTTTATCCTCCTGAAGAGATGCAAACTTGGATTTTCGATGTAATAAAATGTCTCTTTAAGAGATCTAAAACCAGACAACAACGCCAAGGCAGACTCGTGATCTCACGATCTGAGAAAAAAATTGTTTGTGCAATTACGACTATTGTTTCTAAATGCCACCTTTCTTGTCAGTTTTCCTATTTGTCATCTTGAGCACATAATTGTAGTCCATTAATAAAACATAAACTGAGCTATGCTTTTCACTTGACGATGATATCCTAAAGATGTCGGAACGTTTTAAGTTATACACGCTCACCTCTGGATTAAAAGGGGAGAGGATCAAAATAGATAATGCAGTTTTTGTTCAAAATTGTGCTTCTTGAGTTTAAGTTTTTGTCAATCCAGAGACCTTTCTTAAATCTGCAATAACCTTGATAGCGTGCCGTACCCCCTGTCTAGACCCAGACGTTGAAACATATTTGTGAATAGTATGCGTGGGGGCACTAAGTTATGTTTAAGTAGTAAGGCTCAGCACAAAGCCAATACGCTTGTGCTATTTTTAAACCGTAGAAATATTTTCTAACTAGTTTGTATCTTGAGTATTCCGAAGGAGAGGAAGAAAAACAAGCAAAGGTCAGCCTGAGCAGCATCAAAACAACTGTATATTGGAGATCACTTCTCGTGACAAGCAGAGCTTAGGGATCATTATTTACCGCCTGAGGGGTGGGGGGTAGGGGTAGTTCGAGGATTTTGGTGGTCTCACGGTAAAATTTATTTAATACCCCCTAGGCTGTGTAATATTTTTATACCCACCCCTACTCCATTGGCAGTTAATTGGCAGTTCATTCTTTATAGTACCTTAACCTCAATTAGCGACGGCTGATTCCCCGTCCGGTTCCCCTTGAAAACCACATGTTCCCTTCAGAATCCCCCTTCTCCTAAGCCGACAAACAAATAATGACTGGACCTTTATCGAACATGCTTCTCTAATTTTAAATAAACATGTAGATGTCGATTTGCTCTTGCACAAAAATTTGCGAGAACTAATTCCCTTTAGTTAGCTCTCCTTTATATTCCGATGTAGAATCCGTTTGATTCCCTTTCTATTTTCACATGTAGGAACCTGAAGTACAACGCCATTTTGTCTTGATCCATGCCCCTTGGGAATTACTAGCCAGCCGCGCTGAAGATATGAAACTGAAGGTACCTCTCCAGCCCAATGATGTGGAGTTTACTTCGTGGCCTCAATCTTTCTGTGGCCGTGATCGATTAGAGAAAATGGCAAACTGGAATCCCTTGATCATTCATGATGCCACAGTTAGAGAAAGAGCTGACAACTTCATGGGTCGTTTTGATAAAGAGCACCTGACGACGTACATGAATCATGAAGACAAGGAAATCTTCTTTCCCACCGTAGATAGGATGCACGTTGTCTATCAAATACTGCAGAACACCCGATTTGCACAAGATCCACAGTGTCTTGGACTGAAAAGGCTTGTCCTGGATGGAGCCTACATCGCACACTATCCGTTACACGAGGGTACGGAAAACCTATGTAATGAGGATTCTCCAGTCAATGATCGACAGCGCTTGAAGAGAGACTGGGCTCGACTGGGAAGATGTTTCAAGTTCCAACCTTACGATGCCATCAAGGATTACTTTGGACACGAAATTGGCCTTTATTTTGCCTGGCTTGGATTTTACTCCGCCATGCTGGTTCCACTTGCAATCGTTGCTTTGATCGTGTTCTTGTATGGCATAATAACGACAGGCTCCCACGCCCCTGTACAAGACGTATGCGATGAAAAGAACGACGGTGTTTGGTACATGTGTCCATTGTGCGATCGGCAGTGCAGTTACTGGAATTTAGCTCCAACAACTTGTCTTTACACTTACGTCACGAATGTCTTTGATAACGATGCCACGGTTATTTTGGCTCTTGCTGCATCCATTTGGGCCACGCTCTTCCTTGAGTTCTGGAAGCGTCGGGAGGCTTCTCTAGCATCAGAATGGCATACCTCAGACTTCGAAGAGGAAGAGGAACCACTTCGGCCAGAGTATGTAAAAAGCTTGACGGAAGAAGAAAGGAATCCTTTCAAGCCGGATCCAGAGACTGGGAAGATTGTGTATAGAGCCTCTAAGATGAAGCAGTATCGTCGCTATGCCACCGTTTTCAGCGTCATTGCTTTCATGATTTGTTTGGTTATAGCTGCAATCATCGGTGTGGTAGTGTTCCGAGCAGCAACTTTCGCCATTCTCAGCAGCAACCCAGACCGTGTAGTCCAGAAGCGTGCTCGAATACTAACCACTGGCTTTGCTGCCTGCATCAATCTTGTGGCCATCACGTTACTGAAGTACGTATACAACAAGCTGGCCGTTTGGTTAACCAACTGGGAGAATCCCGCGACTCGTAGTGCATATGAAGACAGTTTCATATGGAAGATGGCCTTGTTTCAGTTTGTCAACACCTTTGCCTCAATTATCTACATAGCATTCTTCAAGTCTCAGTCAATCGTGGGATCTCCCGGAAGATACAGACGAGTTTTGGGCAAGTACCGACTAGACGGATGCAGTGAACAAGGTTGTTTCTTAGAGCTCTGCATACAGATCGCGATCATTATGGTTGGACAGCAGATCATAGGCAACGTTATTGAAGTTGGCATACCGTAAGTGGGCAAACTTGTTCACCTGATTTGGAATAACTCAACTCAACCAGTCGACAAGAAACTAATTCTTTTAATCATACCTTTAAATCTAGGTCGTTTCAGTTGTGGTTGAAACGGAGGAAGGCAGCAGATTCTGGTGACCGTCCACAATACGTCAAGGATCATGAACTAAGCGAGTTGGAGGATCACTACCTTTTCTGGGACTACCTAGAAATAGGTACTCTAAATGTATTCAGCGTCCTCACAAGATAACTTAATTGTGCATTTTAGCCTTCTACAAAACACTGAAAACAGTAACGTTTTTATTGTTATCTCTTTTAGTCCTCCAGTACGGCTTCGTGACCATGTTTGTGGCAGCCTTTCCGCTCGCACCAATCTTCGCCCTTATTAACGCAGTCTTGGAAATCCGAGTGGATGCCATCAACTTTGTGTGTTATCATAGACGACCTAGAGCCGTTCGAGTTGAAGACATAGGGGCGTGGCACGGTGTTCTCGCGGCAGTGACCAAGATTGCAGTGCTAATGAACGCGTTTATTTTGGCATTCACCTCGGAATTCATCCCCAAGCTCGTATACAAGTACAGGTTCGCACCGGACCGCAACTCCCCTGGAGGAGGAACTTTAAAGGGATACATCAATAACAGTCTCGCATATATTGATCTCAAGACTCTTTACACGTGGGAGCCTGGAACAGAGCCTATAGAACCTACAGCAAACGTGAACTACACGAGAGATTACTGCAGGTAATGTCTGAATCCGGTGCAAATACGAGAATCTATCATAACATATAAAAGCAAGGATTTTCACAGTTATAATGCTGTCTGAAAGCCTAGTAGATGTCACAAGTTTTATTTTCTTTTTAGAAGAACTTTTTGGTCAAGCAAGTCACCGTACACACACAGTTATTGATTAAATTCAACTATAACGGCAAACAAATTGGGACAACTAAATAGACGACACAATAAATTGAAAAATTCTGGCTCTGAAGTTTTGATATGTGTATTTATTTTATTGTAAACGAAAAGACAAGGATAATCAATGTGTTGATCGAGAAGAGAGTGTTATTACAATGTGGTTATACATGAAAGACGGATCTATAACCTGTGGTTTAAGTATTCTCCTTCCCTGTTTATCTTTAAGGTACTCAGGCTACTTTGACAACACATACCCTTATAACCGCTCAAAGGAATACTGGAATGTGGTTGCTGCCAGACTCGCTTTCGTTGTGGTCTTCCAATTTCTCGTATACTCCATAACCAGTTTGATAGCCTGGGCTGTTCCCGATGTCCCTGAGAACCTGAAGTTCAAACAGGAGAGAGAGAAGCAAGTAGTGAAAGAAAAGTTAGGAGCTCCCAGTGACGATGACGATAGTGGCGAAGATGAGGATGACGCAGACAAAACGAATGATGACGTAACACTTGTCTTTGGCATCTAAATAGAGCAGTTGATAAATAAAACAACTCGCATCTGAATTAGTTCAAAAAAAGAAATTTAGTTCTGGGAGAAAAGTATTTCTACATGTAGGTAGTTATAGATTTCTATGCAGTACAATATTAAACTGGTATTGAGAAGCTATATTCTGTAGTCATAGAATCTTTAGTGTTTAAACTGAATCAGGCTATAGCAGGACTCACTTATGGAATCGAACATGAAATTAGATGTTGAAAGTAATTGAACTGGGTGGCCTAGCATGAGGTCATGTTACAAATTGTTCAATTTGCGTCAATATGAAAGAGAATGAAACCCACTTGTTGCATACTTGTTGTAAGGACAAGGTTCTTATGCCATTTTTGTCTAACAGCTGAGGCTTGGGAACCCACCCACTCTTTTTTCTTGTTTAGATAATTTTAGACGGTTAGAAACATTATGCACTTAATTGACGATTGGTTAGTACCATTTCAGTGCTGCTTGATTTTCAGTGGTGGTTGAGCTTTCCCCTTTAGCCTCGATGTCCAATTACTAGTGAACGCCAGCATTTTCAAATCGGACAGATCAAACTGGAAACTGATCAGAATCGATCATTGTAATCGACAAAATTTAGGAATCAAGCAGCTATCGACGTTCGCCCACACTTTTTTCGGTAGCTTTCTTTACTTTAATTTGACAAAAAAGAGTAGAGATTGTGAAAAGGAAAATATTTTTCAGGCTCTCGTCATCTTGATCTAGCAGGTTTGGCCATTTAAAGCAATTCTGGAACTGTAACAAAATTAATAATACATGACACTTTTAAAACGACTATGGGATAATTTCGCTAACTATTTCATGTCCTTGCGTAGAACCAGCCTTCGATGTCAACTAAAGAATTGTGAGAGAAAGGAAAAAGGTAGAAAATGATCAAAATTAAGCAATTAGCGTAATGAAAGAAAAAAGCTAGAGGCTGAAAAAGAGACTGGGGAAATAGAGACTATTGGAAGTCTATGGAAATTGTGAAAAACAAGTAAACTGAACACTAATAAACAATAGATTCCACTTTTAAAGTCTATTGTAAGTATTTTTCCGCACACAATATAGTATTTAAAGCGCTACTGCGACCAAAAATGCACCTTTTCTTTTCTCCTCAGAGGTTGAAAGTACTTACCCTAAGTAACAAATTTGCCAAACCCTAAGGTAAAACTCCATCAAGAAGTAATATTATTTTCCCTGTAGATTCGCGATCTAAACGGCCGCCATTCTTCGAACTACAGAACTCCGCGCGAAGAAGGAGGAACTGGGTCGAGAACGGAAGTGACGTCAACGACTCAACAAACGCGGCTAATTTGGTATGCCGAGAGAGAGTTGTTTTTCTGGTTCCGCAGGAAAGAAGGAATAAATTTCGAAAGAATTGTTCCCCAGCTTTCTTTTGCGTATTTCTTGTAAAGGCATGCCTTCGCGACGTTTTGTTGTGCAAGGATGCAGTAATGTCTCCGATATATCGGCCGGAATTTCCATCCATAAGTTGTCGATCGACAAGACTTTTCGCGCGAAATGGAAAGCTTTCGTTAGCATACATCGTGCACATTTCAATCCAGATGGTCGCTTCGCTGTTTGTTCTGACCACTTTTCGCTAGATTCCTTTGAAAGTTCAGTCCATGTGGATGGCGCCGTTAGAAGGCTAAAGAAAGGTTCCTTTCCAACCATTTGGAAGAAACCTCGGAATACAGAGATCGAGGAGACTCTTTCGAAGCGAGCTCGTCGCATGGTGAGTAGCACTGAACTTATTTGGTTCTCCCCACATCGAGCGGGATATCTCACCTTGCGTGATTCCTTTTTGCTACCCTAGAAATGTTGTTCATGTTCATGTGAACTTATTTAGTGTAATTGATACTACAAAAAATAGTTTACTTATAAATCTGTTTTTTACTTTTACTTGAAGGCAATAAAAGAAAATCTGCATGAAAATGTTGCCTCCACCTCTTACAGCTGTAAGAGTAATGCATACCATGTACTAACACTTGTTTCACCAGTGCGACGGCGTCGGTATTCCTGTTCAGTTCCTCTTCTTCACGCGCAGAAATCTCTTTGTACACTGCGACTTCTTCTTCGGTCGCAACGGGCTCTAAACTGTCATCGTAAAGATATCCTTCACCATTATCGTCTGATGGATCTTCAGTGAAGGAGAAGTTTAACTCCGACTCGTCGTCGGAAGAAACAGAAGGAGAATTTGAGCGTGAAGACCTGCCGAATAGTGCGTGTTTCCCTCTGTGGTTTTGTTGTTGTTCGCGTGGCGAAGTGAGTCGATGACGTCACAACTAAAACCGCTGTAGTTATTTTCGCGGGCTCTCCAGTGTGTTATTCGAGCAATGGCGGAAGAATTTTCAATGTCTTGGCGGCGCTGTTTTTAAGGAATAACGCTGTCAAATTTGAGAAACTTACGCTAATTCCTATAGTTTAGGGTCTAAATGTGAAGTTAACACCAGAAAATTGGGAAAATAAAATGCAAAAATTTCGTCGCAGTAGCAAGGTGGTCTTCCACTCAAATTTTAAAAAAATTCAGTTTATGCTTTACCTAAGTTATTTAAGTACCATTGGAGAGATCACCTCAAACTGATACTTTTAAGAATTTTGATAGACATGCCGTTGCCATGGTAACCAAGTTTTGGGCCCCCAACTGTGAAAATAATGGTGTTCTTGTAAAAAGGATATCTCAAGAACTAGCGGTCCTATTCACCTGAAATTGGTATCAAAACTAAGTACAAAGATGGCTTTATGTCATGAACCTCAGAAAACCCATATTTTTTATGCCAAGCTATTATAAAATTGCAACTGTTCCTTGATTACAACATTTTTGTTTGTATTATCACCATGGATACATCTGTCAACAACCATGTAACTAAAAATCACTAATAATTTTAGGTTCACAACACAGAACTATACTCAAGCAAACCTCCCTGAAAATTTCATCCCTTTTGGTTTAATACTTTTCAAGAAATCCTTTTTGCCGTGACGGGCACTCTCTCAAAATTGCAAAACTGAGAAAATCAAGTTTAAAGATTTAAGTTGATCAATCAAAATAATCACTAAAGCAACTGGTGCCTTTTGGAAAGTTTAAGCTAAGCTCTTTGATGTTCTCATTAAAATGCACCAGGTGCATATATGTCACCCTCCTTTTCCTGGGATTTGTCATTTTTTTTCTTTATTTTTCCCCTGAGTAGCCTCCTCCTTGTCTTGTTCTTCTCTTGGAACTTGTATTCAGCTTTCAAAACACGAATCTTGTCCAACTGCTGGCATTCATTTATACAGAATTCACCTGGGGGAATTCCAAGACTCTCAAACACTTTAATAGCTGCTCTTGAACCAATATTAAAGTGAGCGACAGCATCATAAACCCCCAGCTGCAGTAATTCAGAACCAACAAACACCCCCTTTGGCACATGCTCCCAAACCATACCATTGAGTGACTCATTCTGGTTTTGAGTCTTGCCATCAAGACATTTGCTGAGAAGGCTGTCCTCACTCAACCTTTTATAAATGGGTTTGATTTCCTCTCTGACATCTAAAGGTAGGCCAGTTCCATGTTTGAAAGTGTTTGTCCTATTGATCTTGTCCCGCTGAAAACCACACCAGCTTTCAGGACCCTCAGGGCAATGCCCATGGTAATTACTGTCTGCAGAAGAAGCACAGTGAAACAAGCTGGCATAAATTGCCTTCTTCATGGCAGCAAGATCACCTGAGTTGCTTCGAATGGCAATTCCATAGTAATTTTGCAGTCTGTCAATCATGGCATCTGTCAGCCTGCCTTTCCCACCCATCCCTTTCTTTTCCTTCTTTAACTTTCGTAAAGCTGTTCCCAGTCGTTTTTGAACATGGCCAACACATTCCTTCTTTTGAACTTCAATATCATAGACTTGGTATACATCTTTGACTAATGAGTAACTTTTGCTGTCACCATCGCCATAATATTCATCATACTGCAGCTTATGCAGATCTACTGACCTTTGAAACATTCGAAGGGCGCCTTCTGGTTCCATAGCTGGTGCTGAACCCTTAAAGTTTGCCTTGCAAGAGGCTCTGTGGTCTGCTCTCCATGCAGTAGTTTCTGGGGTGTCAGGATCATTTTCATGCTCCCTGCACTTGATACAAACTTTGCTTAGGGGCTCAACATCTACCACTTTCCCTGTATCCATGCTAATAGCACTCACACAGCCATTTAAAGAAGAAAAGCCTCTTCTCTGCCATGTTCCATCAACAGACACTCCACATCTTGCTATGCCCTCATCTGAACCTGGCTTGATATCGTGAATCTCTCTTGCAGTATCACGCATTGTCTCCAGTGAGATCTTCTTTACTGCTCGGAGTATTTCTTTATTATGGCGAGCATATGGTGTAGGTCTAGGAGGTGGCGGCATGTTCATAAGTCCACAAAACCTCTTACCTGCCGCACGTCCACAACCAACAGATCTTGAAGCATACACAAATCTTCTGTTTACTTCAAAGAAACGGCCTATTTGAGCTGAAGTAAAGAATTCCATAGACCAACCACACGAGCAGCAAAGCAAACGAAGATTCGAGGCACAACCTTTGCGTTTCATAGCTTGCTCTTGTAAAATTAAATCACAAACAAAGCATTCTTTGCATGGCATACATTCCATCACAGAAGACAAAATTCTCATATCTACAAACCGAAATCCACTTATGATTGACTCCTTACACTCCTTGATACCCTCAGAAGATGCGGTGGTCAGACCTGCTGGAATCTTGCGGGCAGAAGCTGAACATTCTTTCCCAAGACCTTTGGTGCTGACACTCGTTTTTTCCTTCTTCGAACGCTTCGATTCAGTAGAGTACTGGTTTCCACGATATTTACGCTTTTTTGTGTAACCAGAACGAGCCTTTGGTGGCATTGATAAATAAATTATCAAGCAAAATCGCAATAGGAATAGAGTGAACGAATACGACCAAAATGGTGGATGATAAGTTGGGAAATAGTGTCGCCACATATCATCCGCCATTTTGGGTGCTCGTAACTCACTGCATGTATGCCTGATTGAAATGTCAATAGACAACGGGAATAACCAGGGAGGGGTCCCAGGACAAATTCCGTCGTTTCCTTTTGACTGCAACTGCGTTTTGTTTTCATAAACAAACCGTTGCTATGGTCGTTGCTAAGGTGAAAATTCATACTCGCTAAGGAATTTAGCAAAATTTTTTACTTTACCTCCTGAATATGGAAAAAAGGAAGCTGTAGAATGAAAGAGTAATGGTTAAAGATACCAAAAAGCACCATTTTCAAAATGAAAGTTTTTTGACAAAAAATACAAATTTTTGAGTGGAAGACCACCTGGATTCTTGGGATGTCAACCCTTCCAGAAGGACTGGGAATAACAATTTCTCGATCCAGTCCTATTCCTTTAAAAAATTAAAATGGCTGCCCGACATCGGTGAACCACGAATTTTCAGCATGAGACGCAGCGTTCGTTTAGCAGCCAGAGCCATTGAAGAGGTTGCGTCTCAAAATCACAAAGTTTTACAAACCTCAGGAGAGGCATCGAAAATAAAATGGAAAGAAGAAAAGGGCAATAATTTAAGGAAGGGAACGTCGAGTATAAAGAGTGGTACACAACAATCCAAAGGAAAAAAACGGGCTCGGGAGAAAAGTTCCACGGAACAAGACCACTGTGAACAGGAAGGAGGTAATCTGGTAAACTCAGTAGTGACTGAAGAAAAGGTCAAACCAGAAATAAAGCGAGTTAAAATAGAGCCCGGCGTCCATGCTACTATCAAGTCAGATAACCTCAACTTCCAGCCGTTCCATACCAAGCTGATAGGAGCACATGTCTCTATTGGTGGTGGATTACATAACGCCGTATCTGAAGCTCTTTCTATTGGTGCTAAGGCATTTGCAATGTTTTTAAGGTCACAGCGACAGTGGGCAAGTAAACCTCTTCAGGACAAAGATGCAGAGTTATTTAAAGAGGCTTGCTCGAAAGCTAACTTCTCGCCGCGTTCTATTCTCCCGCATGGTATATATTTGATGAACTGTGGTTCCCCAGACGAAGAAACTCTCTCCAAGAGCCGTGTCACTCTGGTAGACGAACTGAAACGCTGTGAAAGACTGGGTCTGAGCCTGTACAATTTCCACCCAGGATCTACATGTGGCAAGATTACAGTGGAAGAATCTATTGCAAGAATAGCAGAAAGTATAAATCAGGCACATCAGGAAACAAAATATGTTGTCACCGTCCTAGAAAATATGAGTTGCCAAGGAAATACTGTGAGTGTTCACATTTTTGTCTTAGTTGATTGTCTTTTTGTTGTGGGTTTTTCGTTGTGAGTTTTTCCATTAAAATTTGTTGTGGTATAAGAGTGTATGTCCTGAGCTGAATGTGCAATGACAAAAACTGAAATAATCACTCCAGCTAATTAAAACAGAGGAAGTATCTTGAAGAGCTTAAATTATTTTTTAAAGTGAAAACAATCAAACTGATTTAAACATGGAAAAGCACTTGCTTAGATACTTTGGGTCATTCCTTTGGTTACAACTATCGAGTAAGAACAGGGCCATAACTTCCTTATCAACATTAGTTTTAAAGCAAATATCAGGAGGGAGAATCTTGTTACGGCACATTCATTACTGATGGCAGCTACGAAACTGTCACCTTTGTAATTCTTAATTAACAGGAGCTTAATTGTTATTTTATTATAATTGTCAAATACCAATTAATTTTAGTCATAAGTATAGGCAATTTAACTTATTGTAAAAATTTCATTGTAATCTATGTATTTATACACCCATTATGTTTTTATACACCTGTACTAAATATCTTAGTGTGATTTTTAGGTTTTAGTGTAATTTCAAGTGTCCCTGATTAGTTGACCACTTGTAGTCAGCAAGAAGATTTGACATGATAATAAAGTTACTGACTGACTGAAAATTTTAGAGACAAGTCGCAATTGGTTTTAGTTGTGCATCTGATTGGTTGAGAACATTGAACAAGACTTTTAAACAAATCACCACAGCCAAATTACTTTGAATACTCGGTTGAAAATTGTTCCAAATATCCTAATTAACACTTGTTCAGGAAGGGTAGTAGACTCTCACATCTCAGGCTTCAAAAGTAAAATACTGCTAATTTCATAAATTGACATGATTATTTAAGCCCCTAAGAATATTTCAACAGGCCTCAAGCTTTCCTATCTCTTGCTCCGTATGTATGTTCACCCCATATGGCCTTGTCTTATGCCAAAGTCATGCTCATACAGAATTCATTCTGACTCATACTAGTGAGATGAATACCAGATACATGATGCAAACCAGTCAAAGTAAATGGAAATTTATATCCCAACTGAAACCAATCCTCAGACAGTGGTATAGTGTTTTTTTAAGTTTAAATAAATTCGACTGCAAATGTTATTTATGATGCAATCCTGTTCTTTTGCTTTAATTGCAAATTACATGTATACTTTGAATTATTGTTTTACACAATTTGTTAGACTAAATCGTTGATGTGCAAATATTAATGTATTGAGTATAGGTGGAACAGACATTTTGTATTCTTTCAGTGTTTTAACTCTTTTTTCTTTCTGTCCACTCCTTTGTCACTCAGGTGAGTGAAAAGGTTAACAGCAAGTCTTGGACTTTGTTTGTTTGTTTACTTTTTCTCATACCATAGACCTTAGTTCTCCCCTTATTTCAACAGATTGGTGGAAAATTTGAAGAGCTGCGAGATATCATTGACCAGGTCCAGGACAAGTCACGTGTGGGTGTGTGTCTGGACACATGCCATGCCTTTGCTGCTGGGTATGACATTGCATCAGAGAAAGGTTTTGAAAAAATGATGGATGAATTCGAGACAACGGTTGGTCTCCAATACCTGCAAGGTGTTCATCTAAATGACTCCAAGGGAGAACTTGGATGCCACTTAGATAGGCATGAGAATATTGGCAAGGGAAAGATTGGGGTTGAGGCATTTAGGCGTGTGATGAGAGACCCTCGATTTAATGGTATCCCAATGATTTTGGAAACACCATATGTATCTGAAAACATTTATCAAAAGGAGATAAAGCAGTTGTATGCTATGATGAATTTAAAAAAAAAAAAAAAGGACTGGATTGATATGTAAAAGTGCCTCTAATGTTGTTTTATTTCAGTGTCCTCTTGTATCCAGCTCCATAGCAAAGTTTTTTCTGTTTCCTTTTGTTTGTTTTGCAATCGAAGCACAGTCTTGATGTTACACTGCATATTGAAATTCATAAGATTTGTTTGTTTGTTTATTTACATTTTGTCATAGCGTTATGTTTTAACACAATTCAATCTTTTATCGCCAAATATAACTTTGAGATTGACACAAATAGAGGTGGTGCACAGTTACATAAAAGTAATTGCATATATATGTAGATTTTTTACATGTACAATTGTATCTTTCAATTCCATGCCATATGTTTAAATTCCAAAGTACATTTTAAAGTGTTGTGTATGTTGGTGTTGAGAATTTACTTAACACAAACTTTGTAGTTTAATTACCCTTAATGAAATAATTCTTTTTATTTTACAGATAATTCTTTCTGCATTTGCTCTCATAGACTAGTAAATGATCCACCAATAAATTTCACTGTGTCATTTAGATTACACGATGTTATACTCGTGAGGTCATTCTTGATCGACGTTTCTCTTATTTAGAATACAAGGCTGCTTTCCAACCATGAACAGAGAAACTTACTCAGTTATAAATATTTGATACACGAGAGAAATTTCCGATTGAGTTCCGAACGTTATCCGGAATAGATTTTTACTACGTTCAGTGACGGTCCAAATAAAAATCGCTCCATGCTCTGTATGCAAAATGGAACCAATCACGGCCGGCGTGTTTGGTCACGTTTTCCCGCGCTTAAAGGGAAAGTACGATCTAGAAAAAGTTTATCTCAATTAGAAGACATTTTCCTCAGGAGTTCGAAAATAACTTGTCTAGTTTGTCTAGTTTGCGACAAGAGCGCTTCGAAGTTGCCCATTTTTACAACTTTCGTGGTTAGAAAAACGCCATCTTGGATATTACGTCATTGTGATCTAGAAGTAGTCAAACTTAGTTCGGCACTTTGTCCTTGTTGACTAGTTTAACCTTTTGCGGAAACAATTTCTGATACTCCCAATAGATGAAATGAGGCGAGCTGTCCTTTTAAATGCGCTCGTGCACGATGCAAAACGTGTCCATTCATTCACAACACTGAGAAAATATCGGGACCCACACGATTCATTAAGATCAACGATCACTTCACGTGCGCCTCCGCCAATGTAATCTATTGCATAAAGGTCGGCACACACGAGGGGACTAGTCCCTGCGACTAGTCCGTGCGACTAGTCCCGGCGACAAGTCTTTGAAGGGTTTACACGAGGGGACCGGTAGCAGGGACTAGTCCCTTAAGGCGTTCACACGAGGGCACTCAATTGCACAAGAACATAGGAAAATTAAGAGGCAAAAGATGTTTCTTAGTCTGGAGCGTTACACGAAAACAATTAAAATTTGGTAACTTTTCATTGTAGCACTATTAAACATCAACGCAAACGAACTACACTTATTCAGTCGGATTATTCATGCTTTTACGTGTTCCGTTTTTTTTATTATTATTATTATTATTATTTTTAACAGACACGGAGTCAAATAGGGTAAAAATTCCATCAAAACGGCTCCAAGACATCTGTATATGTTTACAAAAGTAGAAATAGTTTTTATTCTTCAGTTGTAGAAATCTAGAAGTCAGGGAAAATTCATAGAAACTGCAATGTTTACAAATACCAGAAGTCACGCATCCTACTGACCCGTGATTGGCTTATTTACCGTTTAGTCGCAGGGACTGGTCGCACAAACAGTTCACACGAAGGGACAAACATTTGTTTCATGCGTCAAGTCCCTGGTCGCACGAATTCAAACCAGTTTGAATTTGTGCGACCAGTCGCAGGGACCAAATTTTGGTCCCTGCGACCACAGAAATGTGTAGTTCACACGAAGGGACTAGTCGCATGAAACTGGTCGCTGGGACTAGTCGCAGGGACTAGTCCCCTCGTGTGTGCCGACCTTAACTTGCACTTATTGCAAAAAGATATACATCGGCGAAACAGGCAGAAGACTAGATGACCGATTGCGAGGACACCTTCACGACGTGGAAAGGAATGACAGGGACACATCGAAACCAGTCGCTAGAAATTTTAATTTACCTAATCATTCTAAGCAACCTATGGCAATCTGCAGTCTTTCCTTACACTTAGGTAGCACGGAAAGCCGTAAAACTCTTGAACAAAAGCTCATCTTTCAAACCGGCAGTCAAAATCCCACAGGTATCAACGGACGCTTTTCATTCCACTAATTTATTCGTGTTTTTCTCGTTGCCATGTTCCCACCAATAACGTAGCTCCATTTTCTGCCTTTAAAAGCACACACAACCCACAATTTCTCTATTCGCTCCGACGAAGGGCTAACGCTCGAAACGTCAGCGTTTGTTATCGTTACGGTGGCCAATTTACCATTTCAACTTTGTTGATATATCCAAATTATTTCGTTACTCCCACCGACGCAGCCCCAAACAGTTTCTTTCGAAACTAACAGCCTTTATTCCAAGGTAAAATTGGTTTAAAACCAGGATGTTTCTTGACAAAAAAGTAAAAAAAGCGGAATAATGAGAGCGAATCCAAACATGTTGAATTTCGCTTTCTATCTAGAAGAAATTTATGATTTTACGCGATATTGGAACATTCTGCATACTGTTACACATGAAATTTTGATTTAATTATCTGCGTGGATTTGTTTCAATCAAAACGTTATTGAAGAAATCTCTAACCATCAATATCTTTTTATTTCAAGCTGCCCGTGATGTTCGAAACTACTCCAGATTTGGCAAAGGTCCTGAAACATTTAATACATTCTTCCAAGTTATCTCGCTTGTTCAGACCTTTTGACTGTGTGGTATGTTCAGGGATCTCGCGACTGATTTTGAAGAGGCGACACTCAGCTGCCCTTGCAGATTAAGAAAAAAGAGTTTACGTGACCGAAACTCTTGAAAGGTTCTCTGAAACAACTCTGTGTTTTTTCACTTTTTCACTTTTCATTAAAACGGTTTTCGCACGCTATGATTTTAATTTCAATTTGACAATTTGAGACTTTTTGTTGTGTAGTATCGCTGAGTATTTTTACGAGTTGTGCCGTATTTTGACGAGCCCTGCTACGGGCTCGTCAAAATACGGCACAACTCGTAAAAATACTCAGCGATACTACACAACAAAAAGTATAATAAGAGCTTTATTATCTAACGCGCCAAATTGTTATTTCAGTGCGGGCGAATTCGCGGATATTTCTGGAGTACAAATATTGTGTGATATTTGTACTCGTCTCGCGCGTTATTTGTACTCTACGAAGCACAGTTGGTTAATAACGAGTTTTATTATCCAATTCGTATTAACAAAGATTTAGTAATACATAGACAGGTAAAAACGAGCGATGTAATATCACGATGTAATACCACGCAGGTGCTGTCCTTGAGGACCTTCTTAGCTGTTTCAAAGTTCTCAAGAAGTGCATGAAAAAATTCGATTGTCTTGTCAAAGAGATGCTTTACATCAAACAATTAACACCGAGTTTGAACGTGCAAACGGATTCTATCCGTGCTAAAGTATTTATGTAGCTACCTCCCCTATGCAAATTAGTTGTAACTCTTGAACTCGCATTTTTTAATTTTATTTTCATTTGTACCGTTGATAATGGCGTCATGAGGTCGTCGAAACGTCGGGATATTACATCGCTCGTTTTTACCTGTCGGGATATTATATCGCTCGTTTTTACCTGTCTATGTGTTACCCAATTGTGCTTCGTAGAGTACAAATAACGCGCGAGACGAATGCAAATATCACGCGATGTTTGTACTCCAGAAATATCTGCGAAATTCGTTGTTTGTATTTTGACTCGCCCAACGGGCTCGTCGGAATACGGCACAACTCGTAAAAATACTCAACGGTGCTACACAACAAAATGTATACTAAGAAATATATATTTATGGAGGTGCGAAACACCGTAACTGCAAACCAGATATTTGAAATGCTGATGGAAGCATCACATTTCTTTTACTTTCATTTATTTCATGTTTTTTGCCGGTTTCTCAGTGTGTTGTTGTTAGGACTTTAGACCTTTATGTTTCTATTTCTGCTCAGTTGAAAGCAAACTATTTCAGTTTCATCACTCGCCTCGAAAATCCACGAGATTTTTTTCAACATCTGAGCACGGTTCCGAAACGCTCATCAAAGGTGGGCCTACCACGAATAGCGTGTGTGTTTGTAGGCGAGAGGAGCGTATAAGGCTTTATAGTATCCTTTCCAAAGCTTTCTTCATCATAAAAGAGAGCGTCCTGTTGTTTTCATAAAAAATCAAAGCGATAAGCAGAGTTTGGATTTCTAATCCATAGTTTCTGGTTTCTCCGCTAGGAACGCCGGGACCGCAATTAGGCGAATAAATACGAAAAGGACCGTAACGGTCTGCATTTTATTTAGCTCGAGCTTAAGCTCGTTTAAAAATAGTCTTTGCAAGCGAACTATTTCACCGCTCGTCTCAAAAATCTACAAGAACTCTCCTTTTATGGTATGTACCCACCCAGTACTCGCCCTTTGGGAACACCTGGGAGGTCTGAGCTGTTTCACTTTGTGCCGGGACTTCCTGTCTGGGCACTGAAGAAGTTCAAAACTTAACCGATCCCCTGCATCAATTCGCAGCAACTCTGTTATCCAGAGACTGGTCTCCAACTGAACAGGATGTCCGCTACAGAAGTTGTTCTTGGTGTAATTTTCTCTATCCTTGTGGTTGTAAACCTGGTTGGAAATACTTTGGTTTGCCTTGTTGTATCCCGAAACAAATCAATGAGAGTGCCAATGAACTATCTTTTGGTAAATCTTGCCGCTGCTGACATGGCCTTCGCCGTTTTTGTGTCTCCACAATTTATTTTCCGTCCATTTTTTCAGCATCCCGAGCCTCCAGTCGGTGATTTTCTTTGCAAGGTAGCCACTGGAGGCAGCTTGAGCTGGGTAGGAACAGCAGCTTCAGTGTTCACCTTGGTGCTTATCGCGTTCGAACGTTATTACTCTATTTTGTTTCCATACAGTAACAAAGGCCGTTTGACGCCTCAAAGAGCAAAACTTGGAATTGCAACCAGTTGGCTGGTTGCTGTGATATCTGAGATCCCTGCCATACTCGTGATGAAGTACAACGCAAGCCAAAAAATCTGCCTTGAAGATTGGCCGAATATTGGCTTTGCCAGAGCGTACACCTTGGCGACTCTGTGCTTCGACTTCATACTTCCGTTCACTATAGTGGCTGCCGTTTACACCAAAGTGATTTATCACCTGTGGCATGGTAGCAACTACCGTGGGACTCATATATCACTGCTTAGGCGAAGGAAAAAGGTCACCAAGCTCTTATTATTTATCACAGCTCTACACGGGGTGTGTTTGTTACCCGACACAGTAACTTATGTCCTCTCCTACTTTGGCTTCCAGTACGGCTCCATTGCTTACAAAGTTGGAACCGTTTTGGTTTGCGTGAACTCCACAATGAACCCATTTATTTACAGTCTTCAGAGCGAACGCTTTAGAAGATCCTTGGTGGAGCTACTGCAGTGTAATGTCGCGAAAAGAGTCTGGCTTGCATCAGGATTTCAGAGGAAAAGAGATGTAATTGTTATAAATGACTCTCATCGGCAAGAGTAACTCACTGTCCCTTACAATTTGGGATAAATCAGGACTAACCAAATTGCATGCAAAAATTTGACTCTGTTTTCCTCTTAACGATCATGTCATGGACTACTGGTTCTGCCGCTCACCTCAACATTATTTCCTTATATATAAAGTTAATTTGTGTCTGATTACTTGTGAAGCCATGTAGAGCGTATTATTGGTGCTTGACGCTCAAGCGGCGAAGCAATTTTCCCTTTCGTAAACGGCCGTTGCCATTTGAAACGGTCGTTGCCATTTGTCGAAACAGTCGTTGCCATTTTGTAATGAATGGCAACGAGTGTTATTGCAAATGGCAACGACCATTTCAAAATCGCAAACGACCGTTTCAAATGGCAACGGCCGTTTACGAAAGGGAAAATTGCAGCGGCGAATTTGTCGGTGAAGCGCGAAAGGAGACTTGTCACAGATACAATCTTGAATTGTTATGAGACACTCGATCAAATAATTCGACTCACTATCCGTAAGGGCAAAGGGTAAAATATAGACTGGATTAGACTATTTTTTTTTTGGAGCATTTTTGGGACCATTTTTTGGGACCATTTTTTGGACCACTTTATAAGGGGGGGAAGTACATCATTAGTACTCAGGGAGGGGTGGGTGTGGTTTATAAGTACTGAGGGAGGAGTGGGAGGCAGAGTGTTATAAATCAGGGAAGGGTGGGAGGTGGCAGTAATTGTAAACACTACTGGTTAATGGAGCTTCAGTTACTCGATCGTACAATTTTTTTTAATCGGTTTTTCGACTGACTTTTTCTATATCAAAATTTTTACACTGAGCCGCGGCGTTTCTCTAATTTTTTTGTCATGCGAAAGAGAAACTGCCACGTAAACCATATGCCATCGGCACGATAACATCACTTGACTAGATTAAGATGACGAGTCACGTATAAGCATACCGTGAAAGCTTAATCAACCATCGGGGTTACCCACAAAGGTTAACAAGCTCAGCTTAGTCTTGCGAACATTTGGTGAGTTTCTACATCTTGAACCAACATCACTTTGTTATTTACTTTGTTATCATTTTAATAATAATAACAATAAGGTGAAGTAATATAACATCATTATGGATGCCCTCGGGGGGTGGTCACGGGAGCTGGATGTCATGATGCGCGAGCTGGTGGGAGGCAGAAGCACAGACGTACTGCGAAAGATGCAGAGGGCAGTGCTCTCGGGCACGCTGAATATTGCCCGGACTTTCAAGGTGGCAGTTTGAGTTCCTGTTAGAAGGAGGACCGTAGACACAACGGAAAAGCTTTATAGGATTAGTTAATGTACATTTATTTTTTACTCCATGGCTCACAGGTTACGGTTTTCGCCCTGTGCTGCCTGATTAGAACGTAGCATTTAGTTTATTTCTCTGCGACATAATAATAATAGTAATGACAGTCTTTATACAGGAGGCTCACATCACTGGAGAGTGGTATTCTGTGGGACCCTGTAAAATAAAAATCGTTACTTTTTGTAAGTGACAGCACTAAAATGCTATCACGCCAAGAGTCAGATATATTATGCCGGCATAATGTTGGGCATGATGCCGGCATAATGTTGGGCATGATGCCGGCATTATGACGATCGATGAAACTTCGTTAAAATTCCTTTGATGTTACAAATCAAAGAGATGTATTCTGTAGCCTAAGATGACTGATAAACAATGATAAATCGATGAACGCTTGAATTCAAACCCTTTTTTAAAATTCTGATTAAATATATAAATTGTCGAGTAGTTCGGTTTCTTCCATCGCTGGCAAACTACATGCCCAAAGTTTCGGCCAACAATGCAAGCTCTCTGCTGACCTCACTAAAACATGGTTCTTACTTGATCTATCCATCCTTATTTTGACCTTCCATGGAATTTTTTGTACACATGACAACGGCCAAATTAGCGACCAAAAAGTTGCGCAAACCAAACAAATGATGATTTGACAAAACTCCTCCTATTTCATACATTCATTAGCCATAAACATGTCTGAGAGGCGAAGCAGCCATTACACACTCCCAAAATTTCCAGATTAAACGGAGTGAAAACACGCAAAAGACGAAAAAGCTAGTCATCCCTAGTAAACAGAATCAATTAAACGTAAGAGCCATGAGAGCGTTACTGCACGAAAATTAATTACCTCCCACATAAAGGAAAGTGCGAAACGATTTTATTCTTTGCGAGAATCGTGATCAATGACGGAAAAAGTAAAATGCAATTTATTTACTTTCACTCCAACTGTCTCTTAAAATTGACACGAAATAGTTTGAAACCCACGTATTTTCCTTTCCACGACAACAAAGTTAACTTCTTCTTTCCGTCGTTTTTAGTCTCACTGACGTACGTCACGAGAAGTATGAGGTTGCCGGACATGAGTATCGTCATGTTCATTTAGTCCCAGGTGTTTTTGAAGAAGTGTGTGAAGAAGTGTCTTTTCAACTAATTTAGAGTTAGTTTTTGCATTAATAGTTAATTTAGCTTTTAAGATGTTACTTTACGTTATTCTTATGGAAAGAATCTCATTAATGGTTTAATGAACTTGCTTTTAACTTCAGTTTTCTCTCTCGGCTACGACACACAAAATATTGTACGTGATGTTTACAGAATCCATTTGTCAAAGTTTGGAAATGAGCAATATGTGGAGTAACGAGTGAAACGATGGTTTTTTTTTTTTTTCTTCGTAAACAAAAAACAACCAAACCACAAAAGGTGCGAAAACACTCCATTTAAACAGAATGAGATCGCAACGGCAGCGATAAGAAATGGAGAGATTCCTCTTGAAATAATGGCATTTTGCTTCCTTTAGTGCATTAAATTATAAATTACATGTGTGACTAAACCAATACTCGTTACCTATATGCATATGGTCCTTTTCAGTATTGCATTAAAATCCACCTCAGACAAACGGACCAAAGGAAAAAAAAAAATACACAGAAGAGGTTTTTTGTCCTCTTGAGACTAGACATGATTCAGCATATTAAAAATCTTTATCCTCTTAGAACATTAAAAGATAAAAAGGCGAAAAGTCTAGAATTACCAAAGTATTAACCCATAGAGCTCTTCTCCTTTAAAGTCTACGTGCGCGTGAAATTCGACCCGCTGATTTTATTTCTGAACCCAAAATTACTGCGTCTTAAAGTTGTGTTGAATCTCTGACAAAAAATAAATTTGTGAAGCTTTCGTTCTGCTTTCGTTAGCTTTTGAAGTCGTGTCAACACCCTCATAATTTTGTTTTATTTTTAGACAGAATAAAACATGTATTTTGGACAGATAATCGTGATCAGAAGAACTAAGTAATTTCTTGTCGACAGACTTTGACCTGAAAGAACGTTGCCCTGGTTTATATATCACTTCATCGTTTGGGGAAAGTTCCCAAAACGAAATGTTGTCTCGTGGAGTAATTGTGGCTAGATTTTTTGTCCTCTAGTGGTTTGATAGCTTGAGGTTAGTGTATTAAAATACAAATCATTACTTTTATTTATTCCACCAATATCCCTGTGGGATTTTGTAAGGACTAAGTATTTAATGTGTTTGCTAAAGAAGTTCCGAAAAAGTAGAATTGAAATAAGCTTCAAAACGGTTGCATGGACTGGCTAAAAATAAAAGATCGTCTATTTGCATTTTATCATGTTCGATTTTTTACCTTCGATGGATAGAATTTTTCAGCGCCGTATGCTACATAGCCGTGCGATATATTCTAGAAAATCCGATTTCTCATTTTACGCAATTTTCAGTTTTATGGCCATAAGCCGGACTGATTTTTCTTAAAGACTTGCATTAAATATAATTTTTTAAAATTTTTTTTGGGGGTTTGTATCTTTTAAGTCCACCTGCAGGTTTCTTCTTATTTGCAACTACGTGATCTTATGTCGTACCCCGCTGTCTTGCAGGGTTTTCAAAATTAACAAGAATTCTAAATAAAATTTCAGTTTATCGCAGAGTTCATCCAGCCGTGGGCGAACATTACCATACGATATTTTTGTACGATGACATACGCCAAGAAAAAATATGTGCATTTACCGCATCATAAGGACGTTTTCATCTTTTCATAACGTATTTTGCCACCTCCTTTTGAAAAGGAACACATTACTGAACAATAATGGAAAATTAGTCCATTTCACGGACCGGGATACTTCAAACGTGCCTGAATGAAAGACGGGAAGCCTTGAAAACAAACAAAACCAAAATATCTGCTCATTTAAATGTATAGCCCACTCAAGGAAGAATTTCCGGTGCCAAGTATGTAGATTAAATATAAAGCGAGCGGTTGTCGCGACAAACAAAAGTAAAAATTAGACACGCCGCTGTTGAAGTGAGGTAAATTCAAAATTTTTGGATTTTTGCGTGGAGCAGGCGTTGCGGAGAAGTCTCTACTTTTCGGCAGAGAAATCTGACCGGAACTAGCCATTAAGGGCCACAGCACGTGTGCTGTGGGTGTCGTGACATACAAAGTCTACCAAAGATACATCACCCCCGCAGTTTTCCCTCAGTTGAGCTGCAGTCAGCGACGAAGTCACGACATCAATGGATGAAAGCAGTTGATGTGCGCGTGAAAAGAATCCTTTCAGGTAAAAAACATTGTTTCCCTTTTACAGACTTAATTACTCTTTAGACCAGGATGGTTTGAACAATATATTTCTTTTTGTACACAAAATATTCATGTTGCCGGTAGCCGGCTAAGAATGAGAAAAATATGCTTTTGTTTCACAATATTCTTTATCATACTTTGTTCTTGATGGGAAACGAATTTTAGCCAAGTAAACGAGAAAATACGTCCTTCATTTGCCGTCACAGTGCGTAGATTTATGCGAAGGTGCGAACAGATCACGAGGGGAATTGTAAACATGAACTGGCGCAACTCACGTTTTGAAGGTTAAAGCTTTCATTTATATCACGTTTTGGACAATTCTATCAGTGACCTTAGGAAAATATTTCACAGAACATAACTGATAAAAAAATTCAGTATTTTGTCAATTTGCAGCGTTTCAGAAAAAGCCAATTGGAACAAGAGTTACAATTTTCATTAAGCGTTGATGTTTTCTAACTGCCGACGTACTGAAACATTTGTGCAGGTTGTAAAAAAAGGTGACAGAGTTACAGAGTTAACGCTACCTATCGTTCGTTTCAAGATGGTTTATTGCAACCTTGAAAACAACATTCAAACGTGTTCCTTTTAATCCCCATTAATGATATAAACCTCGATCGACTTCCGCACTTTTTAGGCTCAAAACATGTAGGAAAAACATCAACACAATATGCAAAATTTGCAGTTGTTATGAAATGCAAATACACTCCGCTATTATTCTGCAAATGTCATACTTATGACAGTCCCGATACAGTTTTGTCTATATTTATCTTCCCCGTCAACTCTGACTAAACAAGTTATAATTTCCAGTTCCATTCGCTCGTTTGTTTATACTTTAGCCTAGCATTGTTAGCACTCCTGTGGCATAACTTCCTACTGATGCTGAGCTGCACGGGAAAACATAATACATAGTATTCGTGCGCGTAATTCAATTCGTTGCCTCAATCAATAAAATAGTTTCAAACAGCAGTCTGTTTGAGGAAGCTACCTCGACAATTACTGCAATTTCTTTGCGTGATCTGTCACCTTATCCGGTAATCCATGAATGAATTGACTGATTGATTGATTGATTGGCGAAACGATAACACTCCAATAGACCTTGAAGAAAATAGTCAGAATCTAACCATTATGTTATATCTATGTCATCTCTTATTAAGATAACTTGAAAAACTCGTTAGATGGAACACAGTGATTTTAGTTACGAATGTGATGAGGTAAGTATACGGATCAGATAAGCTCAAAAGTACATTTGTCGTTAGGAGATTTGTTTTTTAAGTGTATTTTCGTTGTCACGACATTCAATGTTTACTTTGGCTGCGGTATCGCTTTGAGTTGTGTCCACTCACGCAATTGAGGGATCAATGAAAAATAAGCAGATTTGTTCCTCCCTTGAGGTGAGAGCATCGAAAGAGGTCTATCGAATTGCTGACCTTTGCTTAGAGGATGAAGGAAGGCTACGATTAAGTATTAATCTCGAGACAAACCAAAGGAGCGCTTGTTTAAAACTATCAAATTTGGCCTGATGCCATGCATTTCTTTGAACCAAAACTGATTTGTTCTCGCAACCTGTTTCGCTCGGACCACTTAATATCACGGGCGTGGTGACAAGGGACAAATTGAATTTACCGACACCGCAATTACGTTACCACTCAGGTATACACATACAAAGAGCACAGAGGTGGGCTTTAGTATTTCTTTAACGCGAAACGCTTCTGGAATAGAGTCAAACTAAACTAAACTTTCGTGTGCAGCACTGTATGTACTTGCTGATTTACTGGTCAAATCAAAAGCGCTGTAGAAATCATGCGACGACATCATGCGGTTATGCAATAAATTCAGAGTGACTCTTGCTACCGTAAAGTTATCTAAACATTTGTCTTGATCTATTGGCAAATTCTCAAAACAAGCGCCGAAGAGTAGAGAGGAACGGAAATTGTTTCTTAGGATATTTAGACTTTCGTGTTTCTCAATAAACGAAGGTCAAGCATCTGCGGTCATCTTTTTCTTGCATTGTCATACGTTTTTCAGACTTTTCACGCAGTGAACTTCAAAAGCCGTAAAGACACAAAGCCTATAGTTTTGTTTAGGAGTACAATTGGTGTCAATTATTGACGTTGTGTCATCAAAACAGCTAGAAATAGGAGCTGTAAATCAAAATTTGTACAATCAAAACATTTTCAGGAAGGTCCCGATATTTTAGTTCAATTATTTGTGATGCCGGTACGTTTAATTGGGCGAGGAGTGTTCTAGGGAAACTTAACATGCTACCGTGCACGAGCTTTGAATTCAATATAAGCAATTCAATTAGCGAGATAAAAATTTCAAGTTTTTTGACCTCATCAAATCCTGAGGGCAACATCGTAAACACAGCTTCTTGCCGCTCACAAGCGCGTTATTCTTTATCCATATTATTCCCTTTACGTTTTACATTATACCTTTCTTCTCATTTTCTCACCCGAGGCCACATGACCTCTCCGAAGTGAATCAGACAACTAGAAAATTTTGCGTATTGCTCAAACGTGACTCGTTGAATTTTGTTTTAACCCACAGATATGGAAATATTCTTCTGTGAGATCGATAAAGATAACGTTCTAAACGAAAAGCATCGCTCTAAACACGATACACTGGCAAAGAAAGTGTTAACATTTCGCCGACAGGAATACGTTGTGAAGGCCACACCTAACTCCACTTGTTTCCCAAGCTTGTCTAGGTCGTACGTAGAGCAAATCAGTAACGTGGCCTGGCCCAAGAACAGATATTTTCGACAGCGTTCGCACTCATACCCAATGGTTAAGCGTCTAAATCCGCTGCCACGCCTGATAGAGGAAGATGAAACCATAGAGTTGGAAAAACCAGTGATTACAAACACAAGGGTTCCTGAGGTACAGAAATTTAACTGGACAGACAACAAGTTATCAGATGAGTGGCTCAACAAAATCAACAGATTGACCTCCACCATGAATTCCTTGGAGACTTGCACACCAAAAGGCTCTCATCGTTCCGGAAAATCGCCTACACCAAACTCCATCGGTGATAGAAAAAGAGCAGGATTTGTATCTTGTCGTCAAGACTCGTCGACGGCAATACGGGGAGTTGCACCAGTTGAACGCCTTGTAAAAGTTGCGCGGAAGGAAAGCCTGCCTCAATTTTCTGACGTACGTAAGCCTGATTCAACGTACATTTCTTTGATCAGCGGAGTCACCCAAGAAACGCAAAAGCTGACGCATACGCAATTTGGTGGAGGCATTGACAACACAGATAAAAAGCGAACGAACTATGAACTAAAGAAGGCGAAAAGCTGTAAAAATCTGAAATGCATTCAAATGAACATGTTTACTCCACGGAAGCTTTTCTGCTCGTCCCCTAACACTCAAGGTCAGCTGTCGAACAGTTGCGAGTACATAAAACAGATTGGTAGATAAAGATACAAGTTCATAACTGATACATGGTCATGCAGACATCCATAGCTCACAGCCGTCTTTCTTTTTTTAAATGTTTAAATGAGTAAGTGCACGAGGGGAAAGCGAAGCATGAGAACAAAAAAATACGGGGGAGGGGGTGGAGGGGACAGTAATGTGTTCGTTGAACTTTTCCTCAAGCTCTTAGCGATGATCTGAGAGAAAATAGAAAATCTGTGAAAAAAAGGCATCATTGACTGCAGTGGTTTTCGACTGAGTTGAGTCAACCCAAATCCTTAGAAATTTCAACAGCCAATTAAAACAGACAACAATACCAGCCAGTGAGAAGTTGTCTAACATCTGCACGTGATTTAACCCTAATCGCGGAAGTGACACGTTACGATTGATTATAGTTTGGCAAGTGAATGATCGAATATTGGAAGTGCGCTTTTCAGTGACAGCTCCAAACAGTACAGACAAAGTTAAACTGGATGACTTCAATCGAACCACTCTCTTTAAATCACTCACAAAATTCTCTATCGTGATCTTGGGTTTTGAATTACGTTCTATAGTTGTAAAAACGGTTTTCTTAAAATTAACTCAGATTATTTGTTCGTTTGATCTATTCTTTAACAGTTTTTGTAAATTATTTTTGACAAGCAACATTTAATTTTCTCCAATTTTTTTTGGGAGTTAATCGGAGAATCTAATCAATTAAGAGAAAAAAAAACATGTTTTACAGAGGATTTTGTTTTCTACCTGTATTGAGAGAAAATTATTTTATTTAAATTATTTCTTTGAAAACAGCATGGGAATATGTTTAATTTGACAGAAAAACAGCGGGCAAACAAATTTTGAAATAATGGTATGTTGTGTGTGTCTCTTAAAGTTGTAAACGTTTAATGTATATCGCAGGTAAATTTGATTGGAAGCTCAATGACAATAAAGAAGTTGATTATTCCTTGTAAATTAGATTAAATGAAAATATATTAACAATAGTTTAATATATCATGTAAGTCTGTCAAGCCTAACTTGAGAATAAACATAATTTATTATTTATGATTCTGTCGGTGCCTTTCTTTCATCATCATGAATCCTTTTCATGCCTCGTGGCACATAGGGCCTTCACAGAGCTTTTCCACTCCTCTCGATTGATTGCTGCTGTCCGCGCCTCCTCCCACGACCTCCAACCCGCCTCTTGCCTTTCTTTCTCTGCTGTACGTCTCCAAGTGGTTTTTCGTCTTCCCCTTCTCCTTTTACCTTCTGGCGCCCAGCTCATAGCAACATTGCAATCACCATGATTACGATCTTTCCTAAGAATATGGCCAATCATTTTCCATCTACGAGACATCACTTCCGCAATCAGTGGCTTCATGCCTGCCTTTTCCAGTAGCTCTTTGGTGCTGACATGGTCTTGCCATCGGATTCGGAGGATCCTTCGTAGGCACCTATTATGGAATACATTCACTGCTTTATCATCTCCTTTGTTCATCTTCCATGTCTCAGATCCATAGAGTAACACTGGCACTACTAGAGTTTTATACAGCCTCGGTTTTGTTTTCTTCAGGATGTTATTAGAGATCCAGACCTTCTTTAGTTTGTTAAAGGCACCTCTGGCTTTTGATAACCTGTTTTTCAAGTCCTTTTATACCACCACCCTCTGTACAAACTTTGGCCCCCAAGTACGCGAACTCATCGACATTTTCAATATTCTGTCCATTGATTATGACCTTTTCTTGGTTCTTTGCATTGATCCTCATCGCTTTTGTCTTTTCTTTGTTGATTTTAACAGTCTCCCGTAAAAAAAGAATTCTTACAGAAACCAGAAGCAGAGTGAATTCACTATTTCAAAGGGGAACTGTGACAGTACCTCACAGGAGAGAATTAATGAAGCACGGGAGCCAAAGTGCCTTTCTTTATTCCTTACTAACTTACGACCCCTCGTCCACACCCCATTACCCACCCCCCACCCCCTCACCCTCCCTCGCCCCCACCCCCACCCCTCACCTTCTCCCCTCCCACTCTTTGCACATTATACTTTGTGTATCTAATGCGGTTATTGTTTCTTCTTGGTAGAGTTTTTATTTTATCCTGGGTGTTTTTCTACCTCAGCAATAAGTTATAAGGTTCCAAACACTGAAAATGACTCTGTGAAAGTCTGTTTTCGCCGGCTGTCGCATACGATTGCTTGCTTGTCATGACAATGAATCGTACACAACATTTACCATTCGAATGCAAACAACGACTTGCGACAACCACTTTATGAAAATCAATTGGAGGACAGAACTGAGGTAATGAATTACACCATGTTTAAATTCAGTCAACCAAATCTCTTGTATAAAAAATGAGATATCGACTCGTTCGTTGTCAAGTTCAAACTGTTGGTCTTCTATTTCTTGTTTTGTTGATCGGTCAAGCTCATGGTATTGTATGAGAGAATCGTTTTAATTCATTCCAAGTTACTCTCGTGTCTTATTGAGAGAACAAGTTTATGAATATCAAGTAAGAAATGCAGCTTTACTGAAGAAAATGTAATACACTCCTCAACGTAAGTGCTAAACAAACTCTTAAGGATGAATTGGGAATCCAAAGTTTTTATAGAAAATAGCAGTTTAAATTCATCATATAATCCCAAGTACCTGCAGGTTTTCTTCGTTGCCTCCTCTCTGTCTACCTATCTATTGAATGCAGACAATATGTGCAGCGTTTGCCGTACGATAATACACTAACTCCTTTTTGTTCCTCGCGCCCGTTAAAGATGGTTTGCTATTGATATCGGTGTTAATTATGTTGCATTTGTTGTGTAGCAACACCGATGGAAAGATTCCACTAAACCTTTCAGCAGAACTTCGGTTGTACTTTTGAGAAATGAGTGGAATGGAAAAGCAGTAATTTTGGTGGTAAGTTGCTCTATCGCTAAAACTCTTAACAATGTACTCCATTTGATATTCTATTCAGCCACTTATGTTGGATTAAACTAGCTTTGCCCACCTGCCAGTTCTAAATCTCAGCGGGAGGTAGAACGTGGAATAAAAAGAGCCAGCTTCTGAAAGGATAATGTCATTACAGTGTTATTGGATTGTATTGTTTAGGACTTTCTATTACGTTAGTCAATTGAAACGCTGGCAATACTGACGAGGCTACTTAAATTCATTGTGATAGCAAGATTATATAACTTGCTTTTGGCAACCATAAAAACTCTCTCTTAATAAGTTGTTGATCCAGGCATAAAACCTCTGCGAAGCTGAATGACAGCTACACAACTACGGCAATAGAAAGCCAGTGAACGCTTCAGGGCTGAAGATTTTCGTCTTTATATTACCTTTCTCTTCCTTAACATAGAGGTTTGTTTACTGCCTTATTTGTCTCTTATTTTAGGCCATCCGATTCTTACATATAAACACTGAGCTACTCGATTCAAACTGATCAGACAGATCTTGACACCGTGACTGTAAGATATTCACATTATTTAATAATGAATTAGTGGCTGATGGAGCACTTTACCGGTGTGAAAATAAATATTAATAGTGTACCGATGTCCCATCTAACAATACAAAGCAAAATAAATCAGTGTTTACAATTCATACCTGTCTCTAACCTGGTAGCCATGAAACAAGTGGTAATCAATTGCATAATGGTTAATCGTTGATAATAATTTAAGTTAATTTTACATCCGATTTGTTTGCATGGGTTTTACGGTAAACCTTTGGATATTTTGTACGATCTTTATATAGGTATTCTACATGATTAAGGATAAGATTCTCCATTGTATTTTTTCCGTTTCGAGGTTTATTTAAACCGAATTTTTGTACGAAATGAAGTTAAATGTAGCAATGGTAAGGTTCATTAATTATTGACTACTTGTCTGAAAGGAAAATTGGACTTTAGTCGCCAAAATCTTTTATTTTCAAACGAATAAAGGACTTTTTTTGGTTCAAATAGAGACCTGCTGGATAAAGACTTCTGATCGCTGATGCTGGATGAATAACTTGTGAACTTCGCTTGGAGTCTAAACGAACACTGGGGAATGAAAGCTGCCAAGAATGGCAAAGTGTTTTAATCCGGGGCTTCCAAGGATCGCAGAAGAAAGTGATTCAAATGGTAGCCAGGAAACGGCCGTTAAACCAGCAGTTCCACTTGAAGTTCAAAGGGTGGCCTGGACAGAGGGAAATATTTCTCAAGAATGGCTGAAGCGAATGAGCCTCGTTAAAACATCTGTGTTTGCTATTAAACCCGGCATAAATCAAATAAATATTAGCACTAAAGACATGCAAATCTCTTCAACGAAATATACAGGCAGACAGTGCAATATCAAACGTGATCGTAGAAGTCAAAGCCTCGATGATCTCGAAGGGCAATCTTCTTTAGCAGAGTTGAAAGAGAGAGCAAAAATTTCAAGCTTAAATCGGCCTTCATCGGTGAACTCGTTGAATATCAAAGACAGTTACAGGCGAAGGCAGAGACCAGATTCCACGTATATTGGTTTGATAAATGGAATTACATAACCAAGGATTACCCAAAACTGCACGGAAAGTGATACACAGCGGTAAATATTTGTTTTATACTTGAGAGAGGGTTCAAGTTCATATACTATAACAGGTGTTCATCGTGTTAAATTTTTGATTGACTTTGTACGAAATGGTGACTCAGAAATCTGTCTGGTAACCAGTAGCATTCGCGGTCTTGTAAAAGACAGAAGCTTCTAGCTCTAATGCTTGATTGCCTCAATTGAATTAATTGTACACATTGAGAGCGTGTGAACAAGTAAATGAAGACTTAGTCTTTCACTTAGCTTGTTAAATTCCTGGAAGTGTAGCCATTCGATGGCGTTTTGCAGATGTTTTGACTGTACTTGAACGTACAAACCACTGACCTTCAACATCTGTGGACCTGGCAAGTTGATCCAATTTTATGTCACATCTATCATTGGACCCCCTCTCTCCCCCTCCTAGTCACATCCCTAATTCAGTCTTACGTTTGTTCTGAAACCGGTGATGAAATAACCACCAAAATCTTTCACCGAACAAATAAATTGGAAGCGCATCAAAACTCTCGAGCTGTTCAAGTCAAGAAAGGAAAACCTTCATATAAGACTTTGTCAATCGCCTACAGAAGTATTTCAGTCTTCGTTCAATAGTCTTCGATGACGAAACGTTTTGTGTAATTGCTTCAAGAGATATTTCTGTCCGTATGAACTCCAGTTTCTTTTTTTCCGTTCTCATAACAGCAGTGTTATTTGATCAGGAAATTTAATCTTTTGAGTCCAAACTTCTGATTGGAAACTCCTTCAACTAGTCGGCAATTTAATTTAGCTTCGTTGTGTGCTTATTTTTTTTTCAAGGAATGTGTTGTAAATTTTAGTAGAATGACGCTTTCATATTGTACTGATTTTATTAGCATGATCGCCCGGCACTTAATAGCATTATAAGCACTGATGCTGAATTATGGTTCCACCGAAAGATTTATGGTTGAAAATTGCGGAAATCCCTTTTTGAAATCACTGAGAATTATGAGTATCCATGATATGCGTTACTCATCGATATAAACTTAGAAGGCGGTACATTTTTCGTTTGTTTTTTTTCCTTTTTTCTTTTGTAATTCAAACTGAGATGGGCGCATATAAGAAAGAGAAATATCTAGTTTACATGAGCAGATCTTTGGTGCGTATAAAAAACAAAATCAAGACTCGACTCCAATCCCTGTTTAATTGTTGGGTGCTACAACTCTGAACTGGAATCGATATTTCTACAGGAGGCAAAATAAGCCCCTTTTCTCCTTTTTGTTGACCGACACAAGTTTGCATCAATATTGAATTCCATGCTTCTTAATTACTTACATGACGTTTCATGATGACTCTGCTATATACGAGCTAACGAATTACTTGTATTGCCATCCTTAAGACAGGCAAAATACGTAACTCTCCAGCCAATTGAGTTCAAGTATTGGCCTTCCCATCTATTGTTAACCACAATGTTTGTTTTCGTATTGTTCGTGTCAGTGAACGGGCACATGACATAGATGAAGCTTTACGGGCCGATTATTCAGAGTTTGGCCGTTTAGTTTTATCGCGTTCTAAATCATCTCTAATTTAGTCAAGCTTTTTGTCAAACTTTTGTGTTCAATGTCAAGGACACTTAAAGCTAACACTGAAATAACATTCATGTACTTACAAAAACAATCTCTAAGTCTGTTGACTTCCTAACGTCGCGGTCAAATTTATACTGATATCAGAGCTCTTAAAGTCTACTTCAAGAAACAAACAATCTAACATTTGGAACTTCCATCAACACTTCAGTTGGCATTATACCGCATTACACTACATCTTTCAAGTATTTTATTATGTTTTATTTCTTTTCCTTCCTTCTTTTTAGCTTTTATTCGTTTTTAAGGATGGAGCCTAATGCCCTTTTATAGCGCGCCTTCGTGTTTAAGCGGCGATAAAGGCGAACAATGTGGGTAAAGAGACAAAAAGAGACATTGCCACAACAGTGATGAATTTCAAATGACAGCAATATCCATTGTTTAATAGTCAGTAAGCGGAACATCTTTATTCAGGGTATTTTAATATCACCCCAGCTGCAATTCTTTAACACATACGACTAACATTTAAAAAGTCATAATAATTTATCTGGGATTCCCGCTGGCCCAAGATTACTGTATTTAACAGCCGAACTGATCACTCAATTCTTGTAAAGACAGTGAAATTTATCTTAGAGTTGAAAATCACGGCGGATTGCATGACATGGGATTGAAAGCCTCTGGGGGTTAATCGAAGACAGGCAGAACTTAACGATCGCTATTAATTCTAATTTATTTATTTCTTTTGTTGTAATATCGTAAGCACATTAAAAGAATTCAGAATTTAAAAAAAAAATCACTGAAGCCTCAAAAGGAGTCCACTGCGAAGTCATTCAACAAACCTTGTTTTGAACATTGCTCAACACTGCTAACAAATCCGGTGACTCAAACTGAGTAATAACGCGCTGAGTTTTAACAACAACAACAAAAAAACGGTAGTTTGGGTTCAATTGGTTTTCATCAGAGTGGTAAGTGGACCGACTTTTATCGTGTTTTAATAGACTGATCTCCAAAGGCCATGATTATCATTTTGGTTGTTTGTTTTTAACTGATAACGTGGGGCCCGTTTCTCGAAAATCCTGGTAACTTAAAGGGCCCGTAAAGCGGTTCGGTTTTCATTCAAGATGGGGATTTCAAAAGTTTTGAAAATAATAGAATAGAACTATCAGCTAAAGAAACAAAATGGAATGTTTTGAGTGCCAGAACTTGCTTTTTTATCCTTTAACTTTTGACTTAGAAATACGACTTAGGGCCCGCTAAGTTACCGCCACTTTCGAGAAACGGGCCCCTGGAGACAGCGTTTCTACCATCATTTCAACTCTTTCGCTAAAGTTTTGGAAAAAAAATAACAGTTCTGTTGCTATTAGTTCGGAAACCTTAACCAACTTGAAACTTATGCTCAGTATAGAGCGTCATTTGAATGAACAAACAACTTGAATAAATTCTGTCTGTGTATTTGATGTCTTCTAAAATGATCGCAAGATGGGGTCATCTGTTTTAAAATCATGCCAATTTGTTTATTAGAGTCAAGCGAATCGTTTTTAGTTGGTCGAGTGCTTCACGAGGTTCAACCATCAAACAACTCCGTGACTCTAACTATGATCATGACTTCCGCTCAGGTTGTCGAACAATTTTCTTTGCGCGGCTGGTACCCAAACTTGCCAACAGTCGACTTAGTGGACATTCAGGTCCTGTGCTAAGGCAGAGAGAAGATTTTCTGAAACATCCTATTCGTAGTACAGAGTTTTACGACCTCTCACGTCTTGTTTAGTCACTATGTCGAGGGCAACAATACTTTTCGGGACTACGCTTTCACTGACGATGTCACTACGATATCGATCAACTTTTTTACTCCAAATGCAATTGACACCGCAACAGAGTTGTCATAGATAGATATGGTCAGTGACAGTATGAATATTTTCTCAGAAAATCTCGGAATCTGCATTTATTTTGAGAAACTAACAAATTCTGGTCCGCAATAAGAAGGCCCAATGTAGATTTAATTTGCCAGGAACGGTAACAAAAGCCGCTTGGTTATAATTATTTTCGAATTTTTAGCTAGCTAGTTAGCTAAAAATGACACTCAGTATGTTTGAGCGATTATTCGTACATTTTTTCAATTGAACACATTAATCAGATATCTCTTCCACATTCCATAATCCAGTTAAAACCTTGATAAAAAAACACATTTTTAAGCTTTTCCCTCGACTTTTTCAAAAGGAAAAATGCTTGAGAATTTATCTTGTTTCGACAAAAAAATTTGCAACTATTAACACGTCATAGAGAAGCTAAGCTCTATATAAACCCTGACAAACACCAATGGTTTGTCCAATCAAATGGCGCGTTATAATTATAAACACACACGACATACAATAACATTTTATTTCCTTATTAGAATGGTCGTTGTAACCAACCACGCATACGTGTTTTTCCTTTGTTTTGCAGACTGTTGGTTGGGAAAAATCAATAACATCCACGTAGACAAGGAGAAAGTACCGGAAGAGATAAGGCATCAAAAACTTGTCTCTATGGAAAGGCTATCTCCTATCGTAAAGGTGGTTCAAAATGATCATTGCCGAGTAGGAGCTGGCTCAACAGGGTTTATTTCCCTCGCGACGAAACCGCGTATGCCAAGAGTTCATAAGTTGCACTGGGAAAAAGACAAATGTTCTGTGGAATGGTTGAAAAGAATTAGACAGGTCAATACATCATTTTTTCTTGAAGGCCAGCCAGAGATTGTCTTGGATCAAGAGCTCTTTCATAACAGCAAGGCACCCAACGAAACATTTAGCAGAGAAAGTAGAATTGATGTAGCAGATGGAATTTTTCATGGCGAGTCGTTTCCACCTGATCAAGAAATTGAGGATAATTCTCAGGGTCGAAAGCCAGACTCGGCGTATATAAGTCAAATAAACAAGTCTATCTGCATGTCAGCCAGTTCTAAAAGAAATTGCGCTGACTTTGACAGTAACCTTGCCTCAGTCACGGGGTATTCTTCAAAATACGATAAACTTCCTGAAAAAAACTCGTCACCACAAGGCGGTTTATTTGAATCAGAAGACAACCAAAAGGCTAAACGAAAAATCAGTTTTGAGTACATACAAGGAGTTAGCATGCTTCAATACGGACACAATTCTGTGGACTTCTGCAGATAAACGTCCCAATCAGGAGTGTAATTACATAAAATCTCGAATTCTTAACCTACATGTAGGTTGATAAAGCTTCAGTGCAGAGAATGGAAGCACGCATATGAATCGTTATGACAATATTTTCCTCTCAGTGACCAACAACCGAATTGTATTAAGTAAAACCCTTTTATTGCAGTCTATCAAAGACGTCAGGCTTGGAGCGCCTTCATTTCTTGGTTAATGAAGAAACCTAGGGTGCCTGCACGCGAGAACTAAAAAGCACTCACAAAACTAGGAAAGGATCTATATCATGCACCTGCCTACTTAAAGTGCCGATCGAGGGGGTGGAGGTCGTGACATTTGTGCATTAAGCCACGGACAAGAAGCATTTCAATTTTACAGCAGAGAAAGTGAGCGAAATTTCTGAGGGTGTTAATTATGAGACTTTGAGCACCATCGGACTTTGGCGCTCGGGAACTTTAATACATTTAAAAACATTTCTCCTGCCTGGTTTACACTGAACGAGTTTTCTGGATTGTTTTGATTGTGCGATTTGGATCAAACCACAAGTATACGTGTGCGTTCTGTTGCAATTTAATCATCTCTTTGGACCGTTTTGTTTTCGTTTTTAAGAATATTTGTTTTTCGTTTTTTAAGAATATTTAAATATGACAAGTTGGGAATGTTCGTGTACTTTTTCTAATTCATAACAACAACAAGTTTTTTGGTTACAATAAAATATATGAAGTTCATATATTTTGAACTGCGGTATTAGATACGTATGATGCACGATCCTCGCAGTAGATAGCGCTATTTAAGCAATAGCGAAAATCAGACCCGAAAAAAATCAGGCCTGTACGGGATTCGAACCACTGACCTCTGCGATACTAGTGCAGCGCTCTTACCAATTGAGCTAACAAGCCTCAACAAGCCTAAATAAGTTTTTTTTAAAGAGGGTTTTACATCATGAAAAGTGTATATCAAAATAAGGTCAGGTTTATCCCATATAAGTAGTGCACCTATTGACAGCGAACAGAGTTAAATGCGACAGAGTTATATTCGACGTTTGAATCAAATGCCGTACACGTATTTAACTATTTTAGTCGACTAAAATAGGAGTTAAGTTCGGCACATGTGAAATTCGACGTTTGAACAGGGCCTAACTTACGATAGAATACCTCTTAATAGTGGTCCCTTTTGGGCAGTTCACTTGAGAAAGGAAACAGGAAACGTGCTATACATATAAAACCTTTTAACCTTGAAAAGCTTGGAATAACAAACCTATGCTTAGAAATGGCTGTCGTGATAATATTCAGACCGGAAATAATTGTAAAAAAATGTCGCATAGAACAAAGAAAATTTATGCATCAGTGATTATCAGCACATTTGCTTACGTCAACCGCCAAAACGCACAATACCAACAGAAACGTCATCACTCACGACTCGTATCTGAAACATCCCACCTTAGCCTTTGTGGAGTTCAAATAACATTTTTAAGAGTTCGCCCCATATTTACCAAAAAGAGCAGCTGAAGCAAAGCACTGACAGGTCAGGTGAGGTATCCTTGCGTGCTTTTTTCTCGCTTGACGGCGACCATGAGCGATTGACGTGCTTAATATCGCGGTTGTGCGATTCGTGCTATTGTGACTCACAGTTTCCCTTAAAGAAAAAACTAACCATTTCGAATGAGTCACGAATTGTCGTTCGTCTCTACTTGGATAAGACAAGTACCGCGTGAAATGTGCGACTACGTCGGGAAAGAGACTCTAGGAAAGTTTATGTCTTAAGGGTGTTGTGAGCGGTTTTTTCAAAGGTTGCTCATCCTGAAAAAGGGTTACATTTGATTAATCACAATTTGACCAGATGTCAACTTCGCGTTTTTTACAGATCCCTATTTTGATCAATTTATTGTGGGAATAGACAGTAATTAAGGAAATTAAAGCTTGTTCCATCGTAAATCTTTGAAAATGAGATATACCAGAGGACTACTATATTTTTTCAGCCGCAGCTTTTATTATTAAAAAAAAACAATCAATCATTATATTTTGCGTGACATGAATTCATCACTCATAGCTACTGAGAGAAATCATCAACGACAACAGTTAAGCATGGATGGATATAAGCCCTGAGAGACACTTCACTACAATTGTATTTCACATTTCCAAATTAAAACTCTAAAAGATCATAATTACAACACAATAAGCAAACAGACTGCTAGAAAATAAACAGCATTTTTTACTTATTTCTTTTGAAATCGATGCGCATATTTAAACTTCGACTACGTGCTTCATTGAGTGCAAATAGAATCTGACGTGACTAAGCTGAAGACGCCTCCAAAAAAAGGAAAAGCTTACAGATAAGTTGGATTTTGAATGTTAATTTCCTTTTGCCCTAATTACCATTTCAGGGTATATAACCTCTGAATATCGAGCATCTAGTTCTTGAAATCATCTATTGAAAAGGTCTGCAAAAGGCATTTTGATAATTATGAAATGTTTATCGCGGCTGTTAGATTCGGCGGATGGACATGCATTTAATCTGGCATACTCAAATAACTCTAGCCACCAGCTCTTACGCAGTCTGCCACAACAGGCTTTCCAAATGTAGGATTCTTCGCCCTTTTTCAGTTTGTCACGGAATAATTATATTTCTGAGAACAATAATTTTTATAGAATAATAAACAAAAAGATATAAAAAGTCAATGGCTGAGAGCTCTTTCCTCAATGTATTTCTCAGCCGACTTAACACAGAAAAAATTGACCATGCCGACCTTAACAACGGCTGTAAGACCTCAATTTTGAAAGAACATGGTTTCAAGGATAATTTTGCTGTTTTTGTTGTTTATGTTATTATGTAGGCATTATGGCACGAAGGGAACCCGTGGCTCAAGAAAACGTCACACTCCCAGGCACTGTGCCTGAAAGGGATTTGTATCTTCTAAATCGTGAACCTCAAAGTGGCCTTGAACTCAAGAGAATGATACCATTTGAGCCAAAGGAATCAGACGACGAAGCCGACAAGAAAAAGTTACCCACCAATTATGAAATATGGTTTGAGTTTGTAAATAATACTTCGCTGCATGGAATTCGCTACATCTTCTGGAGACGCCCTTTATGGGCCCGGGTTGGTTGGTTGCTCGTTCTTTTAATGTTCTCTGCATATTTCTCTTTCACTACGTACAAGTCATTGGAGAAATACTTCAACCACCCAATTAACACCGTCATTACACAGAAATACGTAAATGCAATGGATTTCCCGGCTGTCTCAATTTGTCCTCTCAATTCTGTCAGCAAGAAAAAGATGTACGCTTTAGATGGTGACATCAATTTTACCAAATATGGTTTAAACAACAGCGTATGTGCAGCTACTGAGTCGGCGCGTAAAGGGATACCGTGTGGAGCAGCCATGCTCTGTTGCTGCTTAAGTTTCTTCATATATGATGGAGGAAATCTCGTGCCAAACTGCACTGCATCGCTCGCTCAAAGTCTCATTGCTGCTCAACAAAATTCTGGGGAATTTTTCGATTCGGTTAAGTTTTACAAAAAGTACGGACAGAGTGTCAATGAGATGCTTCGGCCTGAAGTTTGTATCTTCAACGGCGAAGTTAATGAACCTTGTGGTTCAGGGGATTTTACACCAACCGTGACTGACTGGGGTTTATGTCATACTTTCAACTCGGGTCCGGGGAACATTAAGAAAACTCAAATTAGAGGTCCTTCCGGCGGCTTGAACATTTGGTTAGACTCACAAACTGATGACTACACATTAGCAAGACTTTCAGAGGGATTCAGCGTCGTGATTCATCAACAAGGAGAATTTATTAATCCTTTTGACGGCATCAACGTTTCACCAGGAACACAGGCAACAATTATTTTACATCAGAAAAGGGTGGGTACGAGGAAATTAGCGACAGAAAGAAAGACAACGATAACCAATCACAAAGCGAAATAAAGCAAAACCAATGCAATCTCAGATTACTTTCAAAACTCAATCGAAAATTGCTCTATTAAATCCCAACTTGATGATGCAAAATAGACTGCTATTCACCCGGAGAGATTGAACCTTAAACAGCTGAAATAAGTCAGAGATTGTAAATCTATTCTTTGATTGCCTCTTTAACTTTCCTAGTTCTTTTTTCAGATCGTAAACCTTCAGGATCCATACGAAACGAAATGCAAAAACAAGAAACTGAAAACGATAAGTAACTATACGATAACGGGATGCCAGTTTGAATGTCTCCAAGAGGCCATCATCGAAAACTGCAAATGCCGTTTCGCAACATATTCAGGTTAGCAAACTCATTAAGATTTAAACTTCAGTTTTAGACCAGCCTCGCTTTCTTTTGTTTGTTTATCGAAAATGTTGTGCTGTTGGTCTTCAAGTTTTCCCTTGAAACGACTCCCTCCCCTCCCCCCCTTACCCCTTCCACCTTCCCCCTCCCCAAGCCTTCACAAATCAGATCATGATCAATGATTAAAAGTCTAGGAAGTAAAATGTCGGGGCTAAGACCAAATCAGTTTGATTAGCAGCAGCAGAGGCCTTTCCGTAGACGAACATTTTATGTTAAACCATTTCATGGTAAACTATTTTTAAGAACACCACTTTTTTCGTACATGCTACGAATTAATCCCAAAGTGGAATACTCGGCTCATAGACAGAATCACGATGGTATCTTCATAACTATGAAATTATGTTTCTTGTGACATGATACTTAAGAGTGAATAGATTGGGACCTGGACGTGTCTTGCATTTCCGTGACATGACCGAAAAGCAGGAGGGTTTTGGAAAAGAATGCGGACACTTTTGGCTAATTCTCATCTTTTTTCAAAGCACCAGCCATCAGACCATGCGCCAAATATGATGCGCCTTGTATCCAGTACCTCACAAGTGAGTAATTATATATATAAAGTGTGCAACCTCATTTTTCGACCTTACGTTGAAAGTCGTGTGGTGTTCTTCTTTATTTTATCGTGGAGAATACGAGAATTTTTGTGGGGAAGGAACGATTTTTTATCTCATCATCGACGTTTGATCTTGGCGTCGAACTCGTAGAAGTGAATCTTGATTCCAAAGAAACGCCACCAAGTGCTCGATGGGCTACTTGGAGGCAAGTCGGACAGAAATGTTGACGCAGTTCTTTTTCACTTTGCCAGGCCAACTTGATGTTACGAAATGTGACTGTCCTAACCCTTGTAATGAGATGAGATACACTACAGAGGTGTATTATTCTAAGTTCCCGGATGCTGGAACAGCAAATTTGCTCCAACCCAATGGAGACGAAAGTACTTTAAAGTACTTAAGGTAACTGACCAGTGTATATCAGTTATTATTAAAAACTGGATCATTGGATAATGCAATTCAAGAATTTTTATTGGCTTAGCCATTATGGTATATCAGCCAATATACCATAATCTACAAATATGGTAAGCGTACGCGTCAGCTTAAAATCAAAAGGGAGCTAAAAAATCCAGTTTCTTCTTACAAAATAATAATTTCTTGAGGGCGTTTTTAATAAAACAATTATTCCACTCGCGCTTGTTGGATATGAGATGATTATAGCCAACTCGGCGCAACGCGCCTCGTTGGCTATCTATCATCTCATATCCAACGCGAGCTCGTGGAATAATTGTTAATTATTTTTTATCGTCACCATTATCCTCATTACCCAGACGCTCAGCTTTAGAGCTTCACAGCAAGATCATTTCCTGACGACCCAATAAGAACTTACCGATCGCTTGTATCAAACGCGGGAAGAGGTAAATGACTTTCAGGTTACTGCGTGCGCGTTTTTCGAGCTATACCGCTTGATTAAGGGAGGACCTGCTAGAACAAAAAGCACCAGTTGAGGTACTGTCTGGAAAAAAGTCAGCGAGGTGACTCCTAAAGGACGAGGACAGGATTTTAGAAATAACAGGGCCAACTGGTTGGGAAATGGTGTTGCCTTGTGTCCTAGATAGGGTGATGAGTTTAAACTAGCAAGTTCTTACCGTGGTCTTCGCACTCAACCCCCCAAGAGACACAAGATCCTATAATTTATCTACATACTTGATAAAATTTTATTTATTTATTTATTTATTTATTTATTTAGGGAAAACACAGTTTTTCTTCAGATTGGTTACAAATCACTCAGCTATGAATTACATGAGCAGAAAGTTGCATTTGGAATTGAAGCTCTGTTTGGTAGGCGCCCTCACTTGTTTTCTCTTTTCACTCTCTTCCTTATTAATGCAGAAGCGTGTCCAAGGAAGCTTTTGAAACTTAGATAGAATCTACTTTGGCTTTGGATACAATGTGTATATGAAATTCATATATTTTGAATTGCGGTATTAGATAAATATCTAATACCTCAGTTCAAAATATATGAACTTCATAAATACATTGTATCTGATTTATCATCACGGGTTTATTACGAATCAACTTAACGGCCTGTTCCCAGTTGGCTTGTTAGCTCAATTGGTAGAGCGCTGCATTTGTATCGCAAAGGTCAGTGGTTCGAATCCCGTATAGGCCTGATTTTTTTCAGGTCTGATTTTCGCTATTGCATAAATAGCGCTCTCTACTGCGAAGATCGTGCATCATAGGTATTTGGGCTTTGTTTTTGCTTGCGAACTTTCATGACATTTCATTTGTTTCTGTTTCTGTTTCTAAAGATTTGTACATTGTACAGGTCGAAGAACAATAGGACACGTAGTCCCCTACTAGGTTCATCCACCTAAACCCAACCCACCCATTCCACCCCGAGGATTTGTACATTGTACAGGTGGAAGAGCAATAGGACACGTAGTCCCCTACTAGGTTCATCCACCTAAACCCAACCCACCCATCCCACCCCGAGGATTTACACATTGTACAGGTGGAAGAACAATAGGACACGTAGTCCCCTACTAGGTTCATCCACCTAAACCCAACCCACCCATCCCGCCCTGGGGATTTGTACATTGTACAGATAGAAGAACAATAGGACACGTAGTCCCCTACAAGGTTCATCCACCTAAACCCGACCCACCCATACCACCCCGGAGAAGGACATCCATCACACAGTAATCTCGTGCGTGGGAAATTAACGTCTCCTACCCCTCCTGCAGGAGACGGGACCTCCATTTATTCGACTTGAATATCCAACCATTTCTTGATGTTATAGAAAGGTAGCATATTCTTCTCAATTATTTTAAGACTTTGAGTGTTGAGTGTTGGTCCGGCCGGGGCTCGAACCCTCGACCTCTCGCACAACAGTCCAGCACTCTGTCCATTGAGGTAACTGGGAGGCGGTAGTTTGCAAAGAAACTAAGTAAGGCTGCATTTGAGAAGTTGTTCTCGCTTCACACTGACTGCACCCCTAACATCAGGCGCGAAGATGGGTCGGAAGAATTGAATAAAAGATGAATACATTAAGTTAATGTATCATGGTTCGTAATAGACCTAATTTCATTACCTATCATTATCATCTGTTCATTTTCCCGGCTATTCGCCTATCTTTCCCTTTTTCCTTTGTTAAGTTTTCTTATTTTTATTAATCTACGGTATTGCAGGTCTATTTGTGAAGCTTATATTTATTACCTTTTAGGTGAGATTGGAGGCAATATGGGTCTTTTCCTTGGAGGAAGTCTCATGACTATTTTTGAATTCGCGGATCTTCTTGTGGCCATCTTTTATGTTCGAGCATTTCACAGAGAATACCCAACTTAACCAAGAAACAAAATGAAACTGTCTAAACTCTTGATCAAAGCCGAAAAACTAAATTTTTCGCTCGCATGGAGTACAAATGAAGAACATAGACGGACCATGAAAGAGTGCGAATGTCCTCAGTTTGGTAAATTTGTATTATAAATCGAAGACATGGTATATAATCAATAACAAAATGAAACTGATCTACTCTTCTGGGTTAAGGAAATTGTATTCTACTGGTTGCCTGTCAATTAAACTTTATCCTTGAACAGGCGTACAGCACTTTTAGGTCTGAGCTACGGGTACACATACAAAATGAAATTCCTAAGAAGAACTTCACCGTAAGTGATGCAGACACAAGGTATATCTTTAATGCAAGCGGATAACAATATCGTCATGGTACAGAGATTTAGCAGCATGGTTTTTGAACCCTTTTAGAAAGTCTCTTTTGTTTGACCATCATTCAAATTTAGATCAAATTGGATCCAAGTTTAAATCCATTTTATGGTGACAGGGAAAATTTATATACCATTCGCTTTGAACTTGCAAGATGCTGCATTAATCTCTGTCACAAACGAACTCATAATGTCAACTTTTATTTTATTTCTCGGACGTATATCTTGGGGTGATATCTCCGAAAAAATCAGGTTTCATCCGGCGCATTAGCAGTGCCATTATTTTCACCTGCTGAACGTGATCCACTGATCAGCGCAAAATTTGAAGCAGGGATATCTGACAAAAAAAATCAGAGTCTCTATGATGTATACCGACTCGATTAACTTGTTTCGCACGAATAAAGCCAGACCAGTTCTTGGAAAATTGTGCTTTAAAAATGAGGCGGGCATATCTGACAAAAAATCAGAGTCTTTATGATGTATACTATTATTATTATCTTGTTTATCATATAAGGGGCAAAATTACTGAATTGTGATTGGTCAAGACAGAGGGCATTTTTTCTTAATTTTTGTAATTGCCCCGGGCAAAATGACTTGAAAATGATTGACTGAAAATCGCTTAGCAACGGCTGCCAAGGTAAAGAAATTTTTGTTTGTTTTGTAAAAATGGCGTCCCGTTTCGCGCGAGATCAGTAAGAAAACATTTTGCCCCTTATATTATAAACAAGTAATCACATGGTTCCTCGTAAAATTAAGGATTAATATCACTTGTGTTTTCGGAAGTTGCAGAAATTGCCCTCGTCGCTGCGCGACTCGGGCATTTTCAGCAACTTCCGAAAACACGCGTGATATTAATCCTTAATTTTACTCGGCCCCATGCTATTACCTATACTTATCACGCGTATAGCCAGACTGGTACTTGAAAGTTTCATTTTTATCATTCAGAATAAATGGACTTCATAGCGGAAATGATTTGTCCCAGTGGTGGAGGCGTTTCCAAATAACTCCCTTGCTCAATAAGCTTCAATATTTTTGAACACGCAATTATAAAATGGTTTGAAAGAGTTTTACATAATTTCTGAAGCTGGAATTATCTTTTAATGCTTTCAACGACGGTTTAATTTTTTTTTTTTTTCTATATTTGTCAAAGTGAAGTAACTTCAAACGAGGTTATCCCGACATGTTTAACTTAGCTGATAAGGAACAGAAAGGTAATAATAATAATCTATGACAGGTTATAGAGAGGCAATCTCAGTAGTACTGTCCTATGAATTATTAAAATAGCTTGAAAAGGATTAAAAAACAAAACAAAACAAAAGTGACAATTCAATCAGTAAGCTGTTCTATGGAAAAGAATCATCAGAACTTGATAATTTACTTAAACTTTAATATGCTTTAAGCATATTATAAACCTCATCCTCGATCGATTCTCTGTATGCCTCGAAAAACCCTTGACGATTGCCTTAGATTAAACTGCAATAAGCATTTGAACAAGAGTTAGATGAATGCCACCGAACCCTTAATATTCCATTTCATAAAGAGGAGCTCATCTTTTTTAGTTAAAATGCAATACCTTTTAAATACGACAACTGGTTGACTCAGTTTCCGGGAAAAAAAAAAGTATGGGCGTTCCTTCTTCACGGTAAACGGTAATGTTGGAAAATTCTGTTAAAGTGCTACTGAAACGAAATTTTCGTATCTGAGATTTTCGCTCTAACCTGTAGTTTTGAATATGCTGATTGTCATGAGATAGTTTGCTTTGGCCAAAAAGAAGCGAAAGATATCTTTTTTAACCGTTCAAATCAAAAATTTTACACAAAACCATGTCCGGGCTCTGGTACCGAGCGAAATGGATTGATGACGTCACTGGTTGTGTTCACTCCGATAGCGTGGTTTATTTCACTCACTGTTTGTTTGTATTCGTGGGCGAAGGAGATGGCACATATTGAAGTTTTGTCAAGTGAATCTTCTTCTGAACGAAGCGAAGTTGTCTCCAGTAGCGAAGAGGAAGATGGTGGCGTAAAATGGGGTTGACAGGCCTATACGACTCCACGGCGTGTGTTTGGAGTAGCCTATTCAAAGTTTAGCCCTCACGAGTATGTCTTTGAGCGACCGCCCTCTTTTGTAAGATACGAGCGGCGGATTTTTGTATAGTTCGCTCAGTAGTGGTTGTGTTTCTATTAAATGCCAGTTTTTCATGAGAATTTGCTTTATGTGTGGCACTGAGTACGCACATCAGGGATTGCGTCTTTTTCGAATCATTCGCCTTTGTAGATGTACAGCTATTTTTTTGACTGTCTCGGTCGTTAAGTTGTCTTGATTGCTTTCAGCTTGCGCCACGCGCGCTGATTCGATCGTACTACAGTTCTTAGTGTTCAGTGTTCCAGCCGTTTTGGCTCGTTTTCTTTTCTTTATTTCGGTATTAAAACGACAGATTTCACGTTCATAGAAGCACATGATCGCATTTACTGTTTCTTGCTCCGCGTTGTTAAGGATTTGCTTTGTCTCATTTTTGAAATCCTCAACTGCTCTTATTTTGGCCCTCACCCTATATTGTAGGGATTCTGCGCATGTTCTGCTAGGCATTTGGTACAGAGGGATTTGTTCGTTATCCTCAGACTTGCCGAGTAGATCATCTTCAGTGGCGGTGTCGTATGAGGCTTCCATGTTTACTTCACTCTCTGAATGGCATTGCTTTGGCCCGGGGCGTTTAGTAGCCCATCTGCCATTATAATGTCTTTCGACATTTTCTGTAGATGGTCAGCCAAGACCGCGGTTTCGATCCTAATCTTGTGGATCTCGTCAGTTGCCGATTAACTAAATAGACTGGTAGAGATTCGTTCTCGGTATCAGTCGGGAATTTTGCTCCCTATCCAGGCGAACCTCTCGTAGATAGCCAAGATGCCGATGTGGCCGCCGATGAAGAAGGAGAGGATGGCATTTTGCCCGAAATCCTCTTTTTCGGCTTCCCAACATGCAAGCCACACTCCATGCTTTTACCCTTCTTTCACAGAAGTACACAACCAGTGACGTCACAGGGCTATTTTGGCCGCGCCAAGATGGCCGCCAATTTTGATCTCAGCCGGTCAACTTCGAATGGTTAAAAATGTACTTTCCGCTATGCGTTGGCCCAAAAAAAGTACACAGCGTTTGCAAATAACGTTCAAACTCTATTATATTGCAAAAATCTCGGATATGAAAATTACGTTTCAGTAGCACTTTAAGGTATAAGAACGTAGTTTGCGAATCTGTCCAAGCTGATTGAACTCGCTGTTCTAGTTCATTTACACGTCAGAGCTCGCCTTATTGACTGTCTAAAACGTCTGCTTTGAAGTGTATACACGAAGGGATTCACTGTAGAGTTTAAACAAGTCAACACCACTGTCCATCTGTACAAAGGCGAACCGTACACAGCGTCAGAAATGTTAAATGCCAGGATGTAAAGAACTAGATTCGGCAGCCAACATACTGAATAAATAACTGTCAATGTAATGGCCATTTTGGAGACTTTTTTTGACATTAGAATGGCTCTTCTATCGAACCTTGATAATGTAGGTTTCTTTATCCACAGTTGGTGTACAACTTTCGAGTACACAACGGCCATGAAAATGATTGGCGATGCTCCGACGACACAAAACCAAACTACGCCATACAGTTTTGGAAGCAAAGGCTTTGGCCAATTTTCTATGCAGAAATTAGTTTCGCTGTCGTAAGACATGATGAAAAATAACGGAAGATTGAGCAGCAAAGCAGAGGCCCAAGATGATAGAACCAAAGCTCGCAATTTCGCCACAGACAACTTTTGGATGTAAAGATGAGGTCGGACTACAACATGGCGGCGTTCAAAGGCAATGACGACAAGTGTGAAAACAGATGCAGCCCCTGCGGTCCACATGAGATTTCCACCGGTAACAAAACGGCACAAGATGTCTCCGGCAGAGCTCAGAGGATGGACGAAAAATGGGCTGAGAACGTATCTTGGAATTGCAAACACTGCCATCATCATATCTGCCACAGCCAAGTTAAGGAAAAGAAAGTCGAGGGTCGAACGACGAAATCTGAACCGTTTTCGCTGAAGAATTATGATACAAACCAGTAAATTTCCGACAAAATCGACGATAGAAAGCAGTGAAAACGCCACCACTAGAGAAAAGTCGTTGGCAGATAGCATTTTAAATCTTGAAGCTAAAAAATCAATGACTTGTTTTTCTTTCTTTATCAAAAACCCGTGCGACCAATTTACCGGGTTTAGGCCGGCCAAGCAAAAGTTGTTTTTTCCAGCAGATATGCTGATTAGATTTGTAACAATACACTCTGTGTTAATATTTATGGAGAAGCAATATACTGTGAGAGGATGATATCATTAAGCAAACCCGTGCTATAAACACAGATATTTAATACAGGAAGTTATTCAATTTTTACACAATCCACGTAACAGAGAGAAGAAGTAAGAAAACTGAATTGTTTTTCTTTTTTTTCGCTTTCTTAGACAACGTCACTGTTCTCTGTGGTTTAATTCATCAACTTAGGGATTGTCATGTTAACTTGCTTTCAAAATTTTATTAAAGCTTTTTCACCACGTTTGCCTAAATTATTAATGTTTTTCATTCTTATTTGTGCAAATTACTTAAATGCTCGACAAAATTTCTGACAGCTTTAGAAACCGAATCAACGGCGTTCCACAAATATCTATCAATCATTATGATTGGTTTCCCGTCCGGGATGCCCTTTTGAATGAATTGGGTGGATCATCAACGTTTTAAAATTTCATACTCAACTCGTCTTTTCGGCAAAACTTAAGTGTAAACCTATCTGCAGCGTTTGCCATTTAGAACGATGAAAATAGATATGGCTTGTATAAGACCCTGTGACATATATTCAATTCGGGAATTTCAATTAAGTACATTAAAATTTATATATATATATATTTAACAATTATTCGCCGAAGGCGAGGTGAATATCGTCGAATAATCCCCGAGACGAAGTCGAGGGGATTATTCGACAATATTCACCGAACGGTAGACAACCTCGCTTTGCAAACATTCCCCTCCTAAAGGGCATTCGTTTTCGTTTCTGCGGTTGCGCAATCTTTGGGGGCGGCTTTCTTCGGACATTTTTGCGTTCCTGATTGTGGCTTTGTTATGCCCGTCTATGATCTGTTTCATATTGGGTGTGCATGAGTAGCTCAGTTTAATGGTGTTTCTATTGAAAATTTTCCTCAGTTTGTGGGTGACTGGAAAGCACTTGTCAATAAGGTTAATAAACGCTCTGCCAATGTTGGTCTGGACGTTTCTGTTAAATGGTGGGTTAAACCAAATTATGTTTCTTCGCCTTTTGGTTTGGTATTGCGGTCGGTGCGGTTCCAGTTCCGTGAAGTGCAGCTTGTATGTGCAGCGACTCTTGTGTAACGCGTCTTAGGGAGGTAGGGTTGGTGCGGGGAGGGAGGGGCGGGTTCAGTGAAGTGCAGCTTGTATGTGTAGCGACTCTTGTGTAACGCGTCTTCGTAGTGAGGTGCGGGGTTGTCTACCAAGCCACAGTCGCTACCAGGGAAGAAACTGAAACGTACGTTGGCCTCACAGCGACAGATTTTAAGACTAGATGGCGCAACCACCAAATGTCGTTCAACCACGAGAGACGGCGAAATGACACAGAGCTGAGCAAGTACCTGTGGAAACTCAAGGAGAAGAGGGAAGACTATTCGATTTCATGGAAAATTATTGCTAGGGCTAGAGCATATTCCAATGCCACAAAACGTTGCAATTTATGCCTCACTGAGAAATTTTTTATCTTGTCTCATCCACATGAAGCCTCTTTAAACAAGCGAAGTGAAATAATATCCAATTGTCGACATCGCCGAAAATATATTCTCAAGTATTCTTAACGCTATTATCGGCGCCCGCACAGTTTTCAAGATTTGAATTTTTTAAACAATGTCATGTGATCACGTTGCTGAGTTAGAGTTAACCGTCACGATGCCTCAGTGTGTATGGAGTTTGACTGATGAGTGGATCAACTTTTGTTGGTCTACGAAACAGGCTGTATTAAAATCCATATGTGCATAACTTGAGTAGTCCATTTGCTACTGTAATCGCTCCTTCATTGACGAGCACTGTCCTGGATCCTACGTTGCCTATTTCGCTTATATATATATATATATATATATATTAAAAACTAGATCATTGGATAATGCAATTCAAGACTTTTTATTGGCTTAGCCATTATGGTATATCAGCCAATATACCATAATCTACAAATATGGCAAGCGTACGTGTCAGCTTAAAATTAAAAGGGAGCTAAAGATTTAAGAAAAAATTTAATAATTTAATTTAACGTTTTTAATAAAACAATTATTCCACTCGAGATTGTTGGATATGAGATGATTATAGCCAACTCGGCGCTACGCGCCTCGTTGGCTATCTATCATCTCATATCCAACGCGCGCTCGTGGAATAATTGTTAAATATATATATATATGTCTAACAAGTTGATCTGCAGAACTGCTTTCAGAGTGCTCAATAGTGAACTAGAGCGTGTTATAATTGAGAACGGGGTGGTCAACTGAAGATTTGGCTTGGCATTTATTACCATTTAGTTTCGTACCACACAGCCTATATGTATATATATATATATATATTTTTTTTTTTTGCAAATTTTCGTATCATTTGGGATCTTTCCTATTGATTACCAGCAGGTGACTTCACGCTGACGCAGTAATTTGCTCTCAGACCTTTTAATGGAAAATAAACATGTCTTTTCATCTCACCTACATTATGTTAAAGTTGGTCGTGTCCTAATTACCGGTGTCGGTAAATAAATTTCGTCTTAGAATCATTGGCATGGCGAAAGTCTTATCACCATTTTGAATTTATTACTTTTCCAAGTCAATTAGTTTATCATTGGCTTTTGTTCTGGATGAGGCTTTAACTTCAAAACCATCAAGCAAATACTAGCTCAGCTCTGTCATTTTCAGAAAGTAATTGACGTTAACTTTACAATTTCCGCCCAGCACTTACACATCCAGCTGCGGATTTTCAGAAGAGGTTTTAGGACGTTTGATGACTCATTTTCAGTGCAGCTCTTACCAAACTCATTATGAAACAAAAGAATAACCTTGCTAAAAAGGCATCGTATGAGGAAATTTGCAAGCATGCACTCATTTAGTAATGTCGATGGGGCTAAACAATATGGCAAAAAGGCACTTGTATACGTTATCAAGTTCCAACTAAGGAAATTTTAAAAGCACCAACGTTTTCAAGACGCGCAAGAGGACCAGTAATGGCTTGCTGTGACATTGACAAGTCAGCTGGGTAGCCCTCTTAGCATTTTTTAAACGGTATAGACGAAAGATCTTAGAAAATAAAGAAACATTTTCCATCTGAAAACCAGATGTACGAGTGCGTGACATAAGATTGATTTCGCACGTGACCAAGGATAATTGCTGAAATGAGCAGGGAAGATTCATATCATGCTCTCGAGAGAAACGAAATTTTCATGTCACTTTTCCTACGTAAATGAAAGGCTTTTTGGATTTCTGTTCGCGTATCTCGTGAGTATTTAAAAATGTAATAAACTGGAGGTGGTAGTGATACCTTTGCTGTGGTCTTTTTGGGTGATAGTTAGGAGCTGGACGGTGAAGCTGAGCGAACATCTGACAAGTAAGATGCATGGTGTTCTTTCTGAACTCTTCGATTTGATATTAAAAGATATTCAGTCGATGCTTTGCGTTACAACTTCTTTACCTCTGATGATAGAGCATGATGACCTTGTGACGTCACATTCTGAACGTCACGCTCTCCTTGTCTGGAATATTTTAAATGTCGATTACAGCAATCGTGCTACAGTTGATTCAGCTGATTTCAGCTCACTTTATGCAAGAATGAAACTTATGATAAAGATTTCATGCTTATACCGCCGTTGTCGTTCAGAAAGTCTAATCTGTAGGTAAATCTGCCCACAAAGGAAGAGAACAACTTGGAGTCAAGGTAGTGTGTCACCATTCTATTGAGCAGTCCATCAGCCCTCTTTCTCTCAGCGTAGTCCGTCGACATTCCCGTAAGTAACACGGTTCCATGATATTTTTTTCCAAGATTTTTGATGACTCTCGCGGCAGATTACGTTGGCAACTGCTCGGTTTAACTGCTTGAATGAAAAACGCGTCACAGTAGGTTCTTACAAGGAATATCAACATTGGGAGCAACATGGTCTATCGTAGGTTTATAAAGCTCAAGTTGTCATGATCATGATTCTGCATATCTGTTCATGTTCCCTCTTTAAAACTACCAATGAGTGTTGTTCGTCGAAGGGTCCAGGTGGAATTTTAGGAGAGAAATGTTAGTTTGTTTTCGTTTACGTGATTTCTTGAACTGATTAGCATCACGCTACGAAACAGTTGAAGCCATTGCCGGAAGAAAAACGTACAGGGATTTCACGTTCCCGATCCAAAGTAGTTGGTTCGGGAATTTAATAACAATAGAGAGTTGTATGTGGCTCTTCTTCTCTAAAACGGAAGAGTAAAGTTGATGTAAGATACTTGCTTAATTACCTCGGGCAATTGAACATTGAATATCGTACATTAGCCCCAGTATCTCTCTCTGCTGGTTTTTGACACGTGTATGTGTTTTCACCTAATTTCATTTTTACAGGCAAAAGGCTTACCTTATACCTCTAAATCGAAGAAATTCATTAAAGCATGAACTCGACTCTCCCTGAAGCAGATCTGGGTTTCGTCATTTCTTTCTCTGTTGTGGTTGTAATAAATCTCCTTGGAAACGGACTGGTCTGCCTTGTTGTCTTCCGATTCCATGGTATGCGAGCACCGGTGAATTACCTTCTCGTCAACTTATCTGTTTCAGATATGATGGTAGCGCTATTCATCATTCCAGATTACATTGTTAACCGGGCTTTTCGACACCCTGAGGGTGACATAGGCGACTATTTCTGCATATGGCTTACTGGTGGCAACCTCATTTGGGTTGGAATGGCAGCATCCACTTCTTCATTAGTCGTAATGTCCTTTGAGCGTTATTTTGCAGTTATTTACCCCCTCGACAAACGCTGGCGCCTCACTAATCGACGATTGGCTATTTCTACCATCACTGGCTGGCTTTATGCAATTATTTTCAACTTGCCATTGTTTTTCGTTGTTAGGCATCAGGATGGAAAGGTACACTGTACAGAAGTTTGGTCAAATCACGAGACATTACGTGAAATGTACGCACTCGGGTGTCTTTTTGGCTTTGGTTTGATTCCAATGGCAATTATTGTATATGTTTATTTTAGGATTCTACTTAAGCTATGGAAGGGAAGAGGTGTTCGAGCTACTTTAATCTCGGACCAAAAGCGAATCCGAGCTATTCGTAAAGTGACCAAAATGGCTGTAGTCGTAACGATTGTGTACGGGGTCTGTCGGTTGCCAAATTTGGTGCTATACGCGTTGCAACCGTTTGAGTCGACTTACGACTATGACTCGCCGTCTTACATTAGCACAGTACTGCTTGTGGGCCTCAACTCTGCCATGAATCCTTTTATTTACGCACTTCATAGTGCTAACTTCCGCCATCACATCAAGTTGGCTCTTCGCTGCAGTCAATTCCGGCCAGCGGATTATGTCCCAGTCCCACCGTAGGACTGTAAGGAAAACTTCCAAGGTCTTAATTCTTCAGTCCAGTTGGTTAGTGGTGTATCAAGAGCCATGGCTCTTGGGTGTATCGATTTATTCTTTTTTCGCTTGTAATTTGTTTGCCTACATTACCATTTGCGTCTGTTAAACTACAACTCAGTGACTGACTGTCAATATTGGAGAAATAGCGAGTGGCGAATGAACTGCGTAAGTACGGAAGCATTTTCGAGCAACCATGAATCGAGGATGACTTATCAGTTCTTTACTACACGACTCGGGCAGTCAGAGGGCCAATAATTAAAATCAACCGGTCAAAATGCCCTATTGCCGGTCAATATTCTCTCAGTATTGGACCGGGCACTGTCCCGAATGGTCCCGAATGATACAGCACCTGTGTCCCTTTGAACTTCAGTCGTATAATAAATCTCTTATTAGCCAAGCTTGCTCGGGACCGTACTGGAAGAATATCGGCCCTCGGTCTTTTTTGTACGGACCTCGCTGCGCTCGGTCCGTACTGTCAAGACCTCGGGCCGATATTCTCCATGTACGGCCCTCGCGCTTTGTTCATAAGATATATTTATATATTGAGTATTTTTTTTACTTTTGTGTCATTTATAAGATGTTAGATGTTGTATGCAACAAGTAACGTCGCGAAAGAGTGTGCAACATGCTTTCAAAGTAACACATTTTCATTAAAGTTTTATTTTTGCCGCAAGGAAACGCTTTTATCTTCACGATTGAACCATTTTCCATCCTCAAGTTAACCATTTTACTCTCATGAGTGACCAAGAGAGAATTTCTCCTTACAATATCAATACAATATGAAGCAGACAAGTGATGAGAATAAAGGGAGATATCTCTTAGGGGATCTTTATTTGATCTGATACCAAATTCTCTGAACTAACATAAGAATTGTAAAGCAGACAGTAAAGAGAATTTCTAACGAGATCTTGGAGTGCAACGGTTGAATTTATAAGGGTATTGACAAGAAAATTGTGATTCCTGTCGCTTCAGCTCGAGATATGATATTTGTTCAGGCAGATTCATTCTTTTGAGCATGCCTGTAAAAAATACATGGGACGGTTTAGGAGTGCTCGTGATAATTGAAGGGATGAAAACCCAGGTGAACGTGGTATTATAATAACTTAGAAAACCTTAATAGCTAATTAATCTGTCCGGAATATAATCATGTTCGGAATATGATGCCTTTCTATTTACTAAAACATCTCATATTCATACCTACAATACTCGATCATCCAAATCGCAGCTCTTTAGTACAAAGTACTCTAGACTTAACCTACAAAAAAAGGCTTTCTCGCGTGTTGGTGTCAAAATTTGGAATAAGATACCGAAAGAATTCAAAACGTTATCAAAACATTCCTTTAATAAACAAATTAAAACGTCTTTATTTCAGATACTAGATAATGAAGATTCTTATCTTGATGTTGAAAAGATCTCCTCTAAACTTAAGGACTGCATAATTAAAACAAATTGATCCGATTGCTTTCAGTACTAATGTATTTGCTTCTATACTTTATTGAACAACTATTGATGTATTTGCCAGCTATGCTTCTTTTTATAATTTAACAATATCTAATTATTTAGTTTTTAATTTTCTTTATATATTGTAAATAATGTTTGTTGATGATTGACCCGCCTCGAATAGCAAATTTGCTATCTGCGGGTCAACATAATCTAAATTATTTTGTAAGAAAAAGAAAATAAAGTGTGTGATAAGTGTGTTTCTTTGGTCACGCTGGTCATCTAATTATCACGCAATCACAACAGCGTGTTTTAACAGGCGTTGAGTATGTACATCGCTTGAATGATCAACGGTTATGCAGAAAGCGAAAGGAAACATTGAGCATTTTCTATCCTGACCAAAACAAGGTAAGAGTCGAATAACTTAACTCATCGCTCAGGGGAACAAAGTCTAATTTTCGGTGGAACAGCACATTTAGCGACACAGGAACTTATCGGCCTATATTCAATCTGCTGATCACTACGTTCTAATTTAAATTCAGACTATGTTTATCTTCATCGCTGCAAAACCTCCGAGTCGTCCAAACTCAAAGATGATGATGAAGGTTTTGCTTTGCCAATAGCGTACAGTTTAGAGACAAAACTAAAGAATTTCGACGTATCCCTTGGCTACGTACATAACACATCACCTTGTTATCGCAATTCTTAAGTAATTTAGATGTTAAATACGTACGTAAATGTTGAAACTTTCGATCCGCTGTTCCAACTTCAAGCACAATAAACCGAATAAATCACATGGCTCTCTGTAAGTCTCAAATAAATATGGTGGGACAATTCATAATATAAACCGGAAACCTATAGAGAAACGTCATGTGATAATAAGACTGAACGGTCTACTACGGCTCGACAAAAAAGTAACACCATTTCCGCTTCATATGTTGGGAGTCTGTTTTGAAGTATTCGGCCATTGTTAAATCTCGTTAGTTCAAAGCTCAAGTCCTTTCCTCTACAGTTCATGGCTTAGTTACTTCGGTAAGGTCTAATACTTTCTATCGCCGCCTCTTCACAAGTCATACTGCAAGTCTGGCTGTTACCGGTGTATATACATCTCCCAAATTAAGGAGGCTTAAGGGGAAATTTCGAGAGCTGGGACTTTTCACTTCCATATGGGAACATACAGGAGCAGGCTCAACTAGTGGAGTGCTGTAAGCTGTGACCATTTTTATCACCATGACGAGTAGGATTGAAATGCCGGCGGCTAAAGGTGCAGCGAAAGTCGCCGAGACTTGTGTTTGGTGGCCTAATAGTAAGCTGTAACGTTTCAGTGAGTTTTTAATTTGCTCTTATTTCAAGTAAATTTTTAACTTAGTCTTATTTCAAGTAAATCGTGATAAACAGCTGCAGAAAGTATTTTATTTCTTTTGTGAATGAAAGTTGCCTTGCCTTGACATCTCGCTTGAGCTTCAACCTCACCGAGCCCCACTGTGCGGTGTGGTCAGCAGCACACTTGGTTATGTAATTTTGCAGGAAGTGTCTTTTTCCCGTTGTATTCCCAACGGGTGGCGGTTTTAGGGCACGCTCTTTTTTCGCTTCGGTATGGGGTATTTTCATATCATGATATGGGTATGAATTATCCATTTGTTTCTTGGTATGTAGACAAGAGTCAACAATTCGAAGAAATTATGGGTATCTCGTGGGAAAAAGTTGATTGTCTTAGAATCTTCACTATTTCCCTGGAAGGCTGTACAGCAGAGTTGAAGCAAAGTATCGAAGCATTGAAAAACTGAGACTTCAAAAATGTCCACCCAAAAAATATCATTGAAAAGCATCATAAGTCATGAAATCCCCCATAAAGTCAAGAGCTTGACCTGTTCTTAATTGGTCAGCTGAACAGGCGACATTTCGTTTTGCGTTTTTGATGCAAGCGAAGACAAGCGCTAGAATAACGCGAGGAAAGCGCAAGACGAACGAGAGAGGCACGACTTGTGCGAGGAGAGAACCACTGACCTGATAAACGCCAAAAAGTGACGCCTATTTGGCAGCTTAATAATTTTTTATTACTCTTTGCAGTTCTGCTAGGTCACACCATGACCTCTATGACGTCACTGGACCTGGGTCTCACGGTTGCCTTCTCTGTGGTGGTGGTGGTAAATCTCGTGGGAAACAGCGTGGTATGCATGGTTGTGTTCCGATACCATGGAATGCGTGCGCCGGTCAATTACCTTCTTGTGAACCTAGCAGCCTCGGATATCATGGTGGCGCTGTTTATCATTCCAGTTTACGTCATCAAATGGGCGTTTCACCACCCGTCAGGTACTGCAGGGGACTTCTTGTGCAAGTTTATCACTGGAGGGAGTTTCATCTGGATTGGTGGGGCTGCATCAGCGTTCTCGTTGGTAGTTGTCGCTATTGAGCGTTATTTCGCTGTTGTTCACCCCTTTGGCGAACGTTGGCGACTCACAAATTATCGATTGATCTCGATTGTAATCTTTGGCTGGCTTTACGCCATAATCTTTAACCTGCCTCTGTTTTTTGTGATTCGTTATGATAAACACGGAGTAACTCATTGCCCAGAACACTGGCCGAATGAACATCTTGCCAAAGCTTACACCATTGCTTGTCTTTTTGTCTTCGGTGTTATTCCCATGGGAGCCATGGTAATTTTATATTTAAAGATGCTCAGCAATCTCTGGAAAAGTGGAAATCCTAGCAACTTAGGGGTCACGGAACGAGCGCGAATCAGATCGAGGCTGAAAGTGACAAAAATGGTTTTCGTCGTGAGTTTAATGTACATAGTATGCTGGTTACCTAATCTGGTGTTTTACATGTTGTCGAAGTATGAGCCAGAAGATTATGCATATGGCTCGGTTCCATATATCATATCAGTGATACTTGTTGGCGTCAATTCAGCCATCAATCCCTTCATTTACGCTCTTCATAGTAGTAACTTTCGCCAATACATAAGAGGAACCCTTTGTTGCAGAACATTCCGGTCAGAAAATTTTGTTGATCCTAAGCTTTCTGCTTCCTTGTAACACCTCTGTTGCTTTTAATGACCCTTAGTATATACCGTACAAGCGAGTAGTGCTTTCGCGCGCGATGATTGGCTAGTTCGAAAGTGAACAGCAAGTACTATTCACCTCTGAGTATTCGAAGAGACAAAACCGCTCGTCAATAGTTTAAATTCCGACCATATTTCGGTGTATTGAGGGAAATAAGCTATTTTTTGGTATCTATGTGGTATAAAATAAAACAGTTATTCGCGAGCATACGATTTTCTCCACGCGGTATCAACGTGATGCAAATGAGCTCGTAAACACTCGATCTGTAAACGTCAACAACCTTAAGATTACTTCTAACGTAAATAGCTATGCCTCCTCTCGCCCTAAAGTCCCGTCCTCATAATGGTACGGTCTCTTCTGAAAACAGAGTAATTTGGTATATTAGTGACAGCGTCAGGCATGTCTGATTTCCAATGTGTTGATGTGTTTCTGTAACTACGCACGCATCCACATCATTATGAGTCAGATCGGTCTCTAAAGCGCAAGGGAGCGTGAACACGATTCTTTGCTTTTTACGAGACTGCAGATGTTAATAAACAAATTTAGGGGCAGCGAAACTTGAAACGCTGGAGGATATTTCCCCTGTTTGACACTTGATATGTATAAGTAGCGAATTATTGTAACATTTAACCAGGAAATTCAGCAATAAAAAACTATAGCTAATAAACGATATACAGAAGCATAACGCGAAAAATCACAGTTTGCTTCTGTGAATCCCATATCGTTAAATTCCTGCTTTGCTACATTTGCATTTGTGTTTAGAGCTTGTCTTTGTCATTAGTTGATATTTCTGGTCATCATCAATAAATAACAGAGAAAGACGAGTATCTTTTTTCGAAGGTAACTGATAAATGTTACGAAGTTTGCCGGAAAAAAAACAAAAAAAAAAAAAAATCAGAACGCGCTTCACACAAATGCGAGGCCAAGAATGAGGCCAATATTCTGCCATAAGGGCCTTGCCTCAGTCTTCCAGCGTTAATAAGCAAGATAAACTAAGGACACCTGTCAACAAGAGTACTTGAGTAAAAGGTTTTACTTGACCTGCTTGCACTGGTGATGTATAAAGCCAGCACCATTTCGTATATAAGTGCGATTGCCAAAGAAAACGTGCGGGACTTCAGGTATGAGTGTAAAAGCGACTCATATTTACATTGACCGATTCGGAAGCTACAATGACAAATTATTTATCATTTAGGTCATTTACAACTTGGTTTATCGCTGTCAGCGCTAATAGTTACAATTGCCAATATATATTTTGCTGACGCGTTGGGTTGAACGTGGTGTTACTCGAAAAATATAGTCAGGGTGAATGTGTAAAACAGAAAACAAAGAAATGAGATCACGCCAAAAAAAAAAAGGATAAGATGGTTGAGAACAAAGAATATTTTATAAAACATGGATTGTGAAGTTAGAACTTGGAGAATTTCGGTTAATTTTTTGAAAGGCACAAAACTCCCTGGTAATAAAATGTGAAAAGCTGTAGGACCCTCGCTGTAACGATAACAACAATGTAGGTTCCTATCAGTTTATTTTGAAGAAGGCGAGATTTCATGTACCTTTATAGCATACGGGGGCTCGGAGAACGAAAGGGCATTATAGTTTTCGAACAGAAGTTGTAATAAAACGATAGAAATTGAGCTGTCAGAAGAATATTATGTTAAAAAATGTTTTTACATTTTGTTTTGGAGGTCTTTTGCTATATTGAAGTCTAATAATAAGTATTTTTGTCTATTATTAAAAACTAGATCATTGGATAATGCAATTCAAGACTTTTTATTAGCTTAGCCATTATGGTATATCAGCCAATATACCATAATCTACAAATATGGTAAGCGTACGTGTTAGCTTAAAATTAAAAGGGAGCTAAAAATTTAATAAAATTTAATAATTTGATTTAACGTTTTTAATAAAACATTATTCCACTCGCGCTTGTTGGATATGAGATGATAGATAGCCAACGAGGCGCTTAGCGCCGAGTTGGCTATAATCATCTCATATCCAACAAGCGCGAGTGGAATAATTGTTAATTATTATATATCTAGATTATATATTTCATCAACTGAATTGATTGGAATTTTTTTTATTCTAAATTTGAGATTGTAATAATTTAACATTGGCATTTTTTGTGAGGTTCCGTCTGCTAAACAGACGAAGAAGTTGCAGTACGACAGCATCATGTATTAAAATGAGATGAATAACAGGGCAATATAAGGGGGCCGCAATGATACAAAGGCCCACTCAAGCCACCGCGTGCTCACTTGAATCATTATGCGTTGAATAGATCTGCCGTCTGAAAACAAAGTCGTCTACTTTTGCGTGAACTTCGTAAATTTGCAGTACTGGGGCCATTAGTTATTGAAAGGTCGTATATCTGCAGGTTTGTATGGTTTTCTCTTTATTGCGTATCTAGTACTTTACCCCTATTAAGAGATAAAGTTTTTAAGTTTCGCAGATATGCTCGTGGTGAATACGTGCATCATGATAAATCATCATTTACGAAGCCTCAAGAGGTTATAACCTTAGAGGCATTGTTTATTTTTCCATTTTCTTCAAAGAGTAAAATCTTCCTTACGAGGTTTTCGGTACCATGTAGTCGCTATCTTTTTGTCACTTATGTCAAATAGATGAAAAACTTTCCCGTTTCATAAAGCCCAAGGCTTGGTCAATTTTTTTTCTCTCTGCTAAACGTTGTTTTCATGGCATAATAGCGAAAAAGCCAATCAAATTAAATAGAAACATTGCACGCAATCCCCTGCCGCTGTCAGTAGAAGCTCGCTGAATTAGACAGGTATGACATATCTATCGGGCTACCAAAGACAGAATCGAGAATCAAGAAAATAATTATTTGGAAGGTTTTATCACAAGAATCGTGTTGCACTAGTGTCTGGTAGCTTTGATCAGTTTTACCTAAGAACAGATTAAGAACGTGTCTCTGTAAGAATCAAACATCTTGGGAATTGAAAATTTTCAACCCCCCTTCAAATTTTGCATACAGTTAGGCACTCAGGGGGATGCACAAAAATGCCCTTTTTAAAGGTTGCAGTATTCTTGTTGCCATGGTAACACCGGCTGCTTGTTCGAGGCCTGGGGCCTCATTTTCATACAAAAACATCGTAAACGCAAATGGCCAATGCAAAAATCCAGGAAAGCCCAAAAGTGCAAATAAGCGGCAATTAGATGATTTGAAATATCTCAGATTCGAAATATCTCTGTTCCGTGTCATCCGGAAATGACAACTGCCCGAACCTGCTCTTTTAAGGAGAGGCAATATGTAGTACAAATTGCTATTGTAGCAACTGGGTTTTACATGTAGTACTACCGCTGACAAGTTGCGATTTATACTCTCACTCTCTGTGTTTATGAACGTTCAATCGGCAGAGCTGAATAACGTATACGCATGCGCTATATTTTGCCGCGGAAACACGGATTTTGAGTCATTCGCATGGTTGATTTCCTATTCTGTTGCTTCGAGGTGTCGTTTTCCTTGCCGCTTTTCTTTTACGGAACAACCTCCATTAAATTTGGTACACCCCCTAAAAATGTTAAAAAATTAATCTTCTTCAAAACTTCTGGAAATAGGAAAATGCCTTCGACGAAAACAGAGTTCCTCGGTTTTAAAAGTCAGCTCTTATTATTTTCCGCTAATTTCGCTAAATTTTAGACCTAGGACACTTGAGGCCGCGTTGTTGACCGTATACCCTCTGACGTAGCATTTCGTTATTCAGCTCTGTCCGTTCAATCAACGTTTTCTTCTCTTTTTTTGGTTGTTTTTACCTCAGAATGCGGGGAAATCTGCTGAAATATCGAAAAATGTCCATTTCTCGTCTTCTTTGGAGCGACCTGATGGAAACTTCGTGGAGAAATCCAGCGTCACGCCATCGTGATAACGTACATGTTTATGACAAATGATTGGTGTTACGATATAAAGTTTCGTGAACATCAGCCAACTTTAATATGTTTAAAATGACAGACAAGTATAACCGTGTATCGTCAGAGGATTTCGGATTGCTTAGACTACCATGAAAGAAGGTACTCGGAATCTGGATGACATGCACACGATTTAAGGTACATGTTTGTAGTTACGTCGGGTAGTCCTTTATGAAGGTTGATCAATTTTTTTTCTGATATTAAAGCTAGTGGCAGATTTCCCTTCGGGATATTGCTTAGAAGATAACGTTCTTTCGATATCATGCACTTTTCATTTGTCTGAAACGTTTGCTGTTGAGAACATTTGATGTAAACATTGCCAATTTATGCAATATCTAATTTTTAAGCTTCGTTCACGAATTGCCACTAGGAAAAGTAGAGGGCGGCCCGCAGAGATTTTTACATATTTAAAAACTAGAATATTACAACCAGCTAAGTGTGTAGTTTCAGTTTCAGTATCGTTGTCCTTTTGGAGAAATTTAGACAAATGTTTTCCCTGTTTTACCCTACGGCAAAAATGACCGAAACTGTACCAAGATAAGTAATCTATTGGTGTGTTCGCAATCACTCCCAGGGAAAATTGAATGCATCAAAGTAAAGACAAATGATGTCACTATGTATGCTAGAAGTACTAATTTGTAATGTTGTATTTAGCTTGAGATAGAGAAATGAACATTTTACACTTTTTGCGATGTTTTTTGTATGAAAATAAGGCCCCAGGCCTCAAACAAGCAGTCATTGTTATCATGGCAACAAGAGTGCTGCAACCTTTAAAAAGTGCATTTTTCTGCATCCCTCCTGAGTGCCTAACTGCATGCAAATATGAAGGGGGGTTGAAAATTTTCATTTCTTAAGATGTTCGATTCTTACAGAGACGACACGTTCTTAATGACAATTCGTTCAGACGAAGGATATGCCAGCAAATTAATAACTGAGAATTTTATTTAAGGTGATGAAAAATTTTCATATTAGATAAAACTATGACTTCGTGAAATTCTGATTACCGAAGCTAAGAAAGTATTACTCATCATTATATTGAAAAGGAAAACCTCATAAACATTTACTTTCCACGCACATAAACATACGCTTATTACAAAACTAGTTTCGTCTACAGACTTCGATGTATACATCGCATACAACTGAAGAGGTCTGTAGACGAAACTAGTTTGTAGTAAGCGTATGTTTATGTGCGTGGAAAGTAAATGTTTATGAGGTTTTCCTTTCCAATATAATGATAAAACAATGAGGAAAATTAGTAATACACTTTCTCAAAATTAAAATAGCTAGTTTCAACTATGAAAATGCAGTAAATTCTGCTGATTTGGAATCTTTCATCATTTTGTAACTAGTTTTTTATCCTAATTTTTTAATGAAGATACCCACCGCTGTTCCATGAGTCAGTTTAATCACCCACTCCTACATTAAAAATATTATTTCCCGTGCATCACATCTGACACGTGCATTCACATCTGACACGTACGCGCAATTCTTTCTTTCCAAGCGCCCAGGGTCGACTACATTTAAGAGCAACGTAACTTGCATTCAACTCTCAGAGCATAAATTAGTAATCTTAATTCGGGTAACTCTATCACTCATAAAAAAGGCAGATCTAATCAGCTAATAAGAGCTTTTTTTTCTTTTAGTTAAAAAGAATTCAAATTTTTTCACATATTTTGGCAAGTTTGGACATGTTCAAGGGACAGGAATGTGGCCTAAGCCAGTCTTCCATAAGAATAGAATCATCTGCAAATTGCTGATCAAAAACATGCCATTTTCTAAATCAGTTATATGTGTTTGCTCAGTAATGGTGGCGATCAACTTGCTTGGTAACTCTCCGGTATGTCTGGTCGTTCTAAGAGACAAAACAATAAGAACACCAATGAATTTTCTTCTTGTAAACGAGGCAGTATCCAACATGATCGTTGGTGTCTTCTCCTTATTCAGGTCAGTCATTAGTTTCGCGTAAATTTAAATGTTCTCTGCTTCCTGATTTTCATGACATTGTTCAAAATTCTTTTTCTGTGGTGAGGAATGTTTCTTTCCCAGTTCCTTTTTACTGCTGGCAGTAAACGAAACCTGAAACCTTCGAAAGCTTTCAAAGATGACATTGGTGGGGATATTCGGCACAATCCCTTGCGACATCTGAAAGACGAAGAAAAGAACTTTGACCTTCTAAGATACACAATTCACTCTTAAATCAAAGCAAACCTAAGAAAACATTTGAATAAATTCCTTCCTTAAACCTATCGCGTTTCTTAAAGTGATTTGCTGTTTTACAAGTGCACATTACAATTTGATTAGCAATCCTCTTTTCTTGGTAAAATTACTGTTTTAATGCTCAATTTTTGCACCAAGGAGAATAATCTATCGAATGTACTCTTTCTTATTAGATTTGTCATCAATAATCCTTTCATGAATTTACAAGGCACACCTGCCTACGTGGCTTGCATTTTACTGACGGGTTCGACATTGATGTGGACCGGTATTCTAGTATCTGTGGAGCGTTACTATGCTGTGTTATATCCTTTGCGTCATCAAACTGGATTGATAGCTACAAAGTTAAAAAGCATCATCACCGCCTTTTGGATTTATGCATTTGTCCGAAATATTACCTCATTTGCCTACGATGAGAAGACTGGTGTCTGTTATGTTTCCTGACCTATTCCTTTTCTCACTCGAGCGAGCTCTGTCGTATGGGTAATAAACACGAACGTGGTTCCTGTGATTATTATGGGTTATCTCTACGTCCAGATTGGAAGACTATAGTACCCGGGGGAGCTCCATCATCAAAGCACCGGTAAGTTACTCAAGCCTACCTTTAATACCTCACCGAGCGAAACTGAAAAACAGAGTGGAGGCGATTTTGGTCCAGCCTTGGGATAAATCAATTCCACAATAGTTATTCTAAAAAATAGTCTTTAGAACGGAATTATTATGTTTTTTAACCTTAATCTGGTGTTCTGCGGACGGCATGGACTCTAATTTTGTCGATAGAGACGACTCTGATAAAGCTTTGGGAAAATTGTATTTCTCGTGCGAGAATTCACATCAATAGACAATAAACAGACAGCTACAGATCTGATCATTCAGGGTCGAAAAAGGAGTTGAATTTTGGATTTGAATATTTCGTTTTGAAAGTTTAGTCAACTCGGAGGTATAGTATCGTATGTCGTAATATAAGATTTCTATAACTTAAGGATCTGCTAGGTACTTGAACTGCAACACCGGTCACCATGGTTATATCTGTATGATGGACGATCCTCGCAGTAGATAGCGCTATTTAGGCAATAGCGAAAATCAGACCTGAAAAACATCAGGCCTGTACGGGATTCGAACCACTGACCTCTGCGATACTAGTGCAGCGCTCTACCAATTGAGCTAACAAGCCAACTGAGAGCAGGCCGTTAAGTTGATTCGTAATAAACCCGTGAAAGTAATAAATGAGATACAATGAATATTATCAATCAACTTAACGGCCTGCTCTCAGTTGGCTTGTTAGCTCAATTAGTAGAGCACTGCACTAGTATCGCAGAGGTCAGTGGTTCGAATCCCGTACAGGCCTGATTTTTTTCTTTTTCAGGTCTGATTTTCGCTATTGCCTAAATAGCGCTATCTACTGCGAGGATCGTCCATCATACGTATCTAATACCGCAGTACAAAATATATGAACTTCATATATTCATTGTATCTCATTTATTACTTTCACGGGTTTATTACGAATCAACTTAACGGCCTGCTCTCAGTTGGCTTGTTAGCTCAATTGGTAGAGCGCTGCACTAGTATCGCAGAGGTCAGTGGTTCGAATCCTGTACAGGCCTGATTTTTTTCTTTTTCAGGTCTGATTTTCGCTATTGCCTAAATAGCGCTATATACTGCGAGGATCGTCCATCATACGTATTTAATACCGCAGTTCAAAAATATATGAACTTCATATATTCATTGTATCTCATGGTTATATCTGTTTAATTTTTAAAACATATATTATTCTACATTTTCAACAGGAGAAAAGCTACTCGGATGGCTTTCATCATCAGTATGATATATATATTAACCTGGATCCCAAACAGCTTTGTATTTGTTCTTCTCCCGTTCACTTCATTTGTGGCCAAGGATTCGCCTATAGTTCAGCAGGGAATTTTGCTCCTCACATTCAATTCTTGCATCGACCCTATTGTGTACAGATTGCATAGTACTCCGTCTAGCAAGAGTTTGAAGAGATTAATGTGGTGTGGTCGGCCGCTTCGTAGAAGGAACATTGTTGTGCCACAGACACCTGAAACACTGCAAAGCGTAGAAAGAGACCTTGACGATACATCATGTAGAAATAAAGCTTTTGTTGAAAACAGAATCGAAAGTACATTGTCAGAAAGAGGTTGCCATATCGTTCATACTCCAACCGTCATCGTTCAACCTCATCAGGTCGAAGTTAACAAGACACGCAAGAACGTATGATGCGCGATCCTCGCAGTAGATAGCGCTATTTATGCAATAGCGAAAAACAGACCTGTACGGGATTGGAACTCGTATTTCATACGTATCTAATACCGCAGTTCAAAATATATGAACTTGATATATTCATTGTATCTCATTTATCACTTTCACGGGTTTATTACGAATCAACTTAACGGCCTGCTCCCAGTTGGCTTGTTAGCTCAATTGGTAGAGCGCTGCACTAGTATCGCAGAGGTCAGTGGTTCGAATCCCGCACAGGCATGATTTTTTTCAGGTCTGATTTTCGCTATTGCTTAAATAGCGCTATCTACTGCGAGGATCGTGCATCATACGTATCTAATACCGCAGTTCAAAATATATGAACTTCATATATTCATTGTATCACACCTAAGAACGATAGAAACTCTAGATTCGTTCAAGAAGAACATAAGAAAAGTCGACCTTTCAACTCTCGTTGAAATTTAAAACTTAACTAAATAACTTTATTATCTTTTTAATTATCTGCTGAAAATAACTATTATCTACATATGTTAACGCATTTTATTTTTAAATTTTTAATATCCACCATTAGCTTGTAGCTAAAAACATAGACACTTAAATAAAGTTTTTCATTCATTTCATTCATTCAACCTTATTGATGTTGACGCACCTCTCTTTTCGTCGCAAAATTTGACGGAGAGTAAAATTAAACGCAACCTGATCATGATATTTTTGAAGAAATCCATAATAGTTAAATTGTTTGACTTCCGTAGAAATTGAACTCTCGATAAGGTTTGTTTGTGGCTAATTCGATTTTCGGCATAGGTGCTACAATTGCTCTATCATAATGAACACTGTAAAGAATCTGAAAGGAGTTTCTGTAACAATACAAAGGCAGCTGGCAAAGTCAATTTTGCCTTCTACCTATGCAATGATTATTTATAATTATTATCAAATGGTTGCCTGTGTTACCCATCGATTAAAAAAAAAAACAGATGATAATTGTTTCTATGCGAAAATTAAAAATAAGAAAACATCCTGTTCAAACAAGAATAAAACTGAGATATTGCAAAGTGAGTTTTTTCTGGTCTGTGCGGAAGCAATTGAAATACAATTGAGCATATTCAGTCAAGGGATTTCTGGCGTCCTTTAAATGTGAGAAATGAAGACAGTTTTCCTTTGTCAACTTAGCCACAACGTTTTTGATGCGGAACCCGAATAATTCTCTCAATAAGCTATTTTCCGGTACGTTTTTTTCGAAAGTCTTCCTTCTGTAGGTCTCTAGAATTAAAGTGTAAGATGAAACACTCACTTCCAAGGAGGCACAGTCCCTTAATAATGCTTGAAACCATCACATTTCAAATGACTGTCAAAAAAAAAAACAACTATCACTTCCAACGCATTCCAAGTAAACATAAAGAACAAATTTAAAATCGGGGCCTGCAAAATATTTCTACAAAACCAACCTAACTTAGGCAACAGATGAACTAATTCCCGGCACTGAAAACAAATTATGATAATTTGGGAAATATAAATAAACATAACGTATCAGCCACCGTCCACGTTTTAATTTGGAGCGCAAAATCCCTCAGCTGTAATTCAACATGTTTGTTGTTTGTGCTTAAGTCAAGCACAAACAGCAGTAAGAAGGTTTGCCAGTTGGAATAAATTATTGTGGATCGTTTTCATTCAAAGCACCTGGCTGCCAATGGACGAGTCCGAGAAATCCACAACTCGCGCTTGAGAAATCCTCGTGTATTCTCTTAATACGGCTGTTGACGGATTGAAAACCAATCCTGAAACAAAACGATCTTTGAGTTTCCATTTCGATCCAATTACTGGAGGGAGACTGATCGTTTCGATGCAGCACGCGGAATTCTCCTTCGCCACCGCATCAATAACAGAGTTATCACAAAGTCGTGAAAGACGAGAAACTGCCTTTAATTTGAGAAAATATTCATAATCTATTGGTTGGTAGTCCTCGTCTGGTATTGTTTGATCCACAGAGTCACGTTTTCGGCTCATAGCGCAATGTAAAGCCCTGATTCGTCCTGCACTACCCGTACAATACCTTTCCCCTTTTATTTCGATTCTCTTATCTCCTTTATTCGCAGTAGATTCCCGCGCTAAATTCATGTTTCGTTGACAAGCTTTACCGCTCGAGTGTGGTTTGTCTTCGGTTTGTTGCAACCGACAGCCACCTGTTTTCATTCTTTCATGTTTGAGGGACAAATTCGATATATCGTTTGTCGATTGACTTCTCGCTCTTGTAAGGCACTTTCGTTGTGAGGGAGAGTCCACGCAACTTCTATATACAAACGGCGATTCCGTTCGACTATCGGTTTCGCTTTTGTATTTCGTTGCCAAATTGTACAGAGCAGACTCTTTTTGATTCCTCAATAATCTTAGCCCAAACTGTGTTCTTTGTAGTTCTCTAGTGAAAACTTCAGTCGATGATTTTAATGACATGTCTGAACTGGTTTCATTTATTTGAGTATTACTGCCTTCCTGCCGTCTTTCGGTGATGTTGACTACTTTCGCCCTTGATCCAGGAGAAAACGGATTATTACAGACGACATCTTCTAGCGACGATTTTTCCTGTGATGGCCTCAAAGAAAACTCCTTTCCTTTTGCAACCTTTTTGCTCCGTTTTAAATGTGATAACTCTTGCATATTTCCTTTGCTCTGTAATGCGATTCCTTGGACCATGAAAGAATTCGAGATTGGCTGTCCAAGGCTTCCTAGTGTATGGGATAACACATTATTAACAATTTCGCTTTTTCTGGGATACATTCTGCTGAATGTAAACAGTACACCGTTATATTTCTGAGAAGGCCATTCACTCTTTGCGGTGGAAAACAAGAGGATGAGCGTATTTTTCTAAGACGAGCTGAAGTCAAGCTTAAACAAACGCCTCTTAAAACGCGCGAGGTGATTCTTATATTGTGCTTTCTTCGACCTCCGAAGACGAAAACATTAAATACATTGATTTAAGAGTTTCACTAACGCTAATTGGTACAAGCGTTAGAGGAAGGTAATTGGCTTTCTCTCTTCCCAACCCTTGAAATATTACACAGAAAATCTTCAATTATGTCCATTTTGAAGATGCCTCAAAAGTTCTCAAAAAAAAAATGATTGCAACTGCTGTTGACGTGGAGAGTCTACTGAGCACCTCAATTCCACTGCCTTTTAGCCGTCTCGAATGTTGTTAATTACGTGCCATGTTAAATCCGTTTCGCAATTTCAGTTGCCATGACAACGTAGTTTCTAGCAGGTGTTTATCACTAGACAAGACAAACTGAACTTTTACGGATTATCATAATCATCATAATCAATTTCTAAATTTGAACTAAGCTCGAGCGCGAAACCAAACCGCACTCAGTTTTCTTCTTCCCTGTGGATGTAATAAAAATCTCTATTGCCATCAAACTGGATATAAACATGGCATATCTTGACGAGGTGTTAAGTCCAAAATAGTGAGGGCCGTTAATTTTTTTTCGACAAGCTATAATTAAATTGGTTGTGACAGGGTACATGTTTGTTTAGTTTTTGATATGAGTATTTCAATAATGTCGAAAATTAATAATTTTAGGACAAAAAGGATTCAAACTGAAGCTGTTATTTCATTCGCTAGTTGAGAGACCGAATAGAGAAATATTTATCATGAAACGTAAATTGTGCTATATTTGGTGATATAAATTTTGTTTTCAATGTATTATGAAGGAAAACTCACCATTACAACTTTACCCCCATTCAGACGGACCTGACCTCCTTTTGGTAAGAGCGTCAGCATGCGTTACTTGTAAATAGAATTAACCAGAATTATTGTTCCGACGACAATGATCTTCTTCTACCCTAAACAACAGAACATGGACCACCATTTATAATGCAAAGCACTCAAAACGGCCCTAAATCGAGGGAGAGAAAACATGTGCTAAAATGAATCTCTATCGTTTCAGATATTTTTTTGTGCGAAAATAAGCCAAAATTCGTTGAATAACGAGAGACGTTTAAGCCACGCCCACAATATAATTCGTTTATTTCCGCCATCCTCAAGGGAGTCCGGACAAAACTAAAGGTCCTGGCTGCTCAACAAGAAGAGCCTGCTTGGTCACTTAATCCATGTTTATTTCAACTGTATACATTGCTGGTTGGTTTATGTACACATTTTAACGTGACACTCACACCTATCAAAGAATTTTGTAAAAATATCATGATTTAAAATTGTTATTCTACAATTTTTCATTCTTAAGATATATTTTTGGCTATTTTAGTTAATATCCTGGCAAAAATTAAATATTTTATCCACTGAAAATAAATACGAATAATTTATTTTTCCATATTGGAGTTTCATTTGATTCACTCAGAGGGTTAAAGGCCTTTAGTCTATCCAGCATTTAAAATTTTCCCCAATCACACACACAACAGTATTAGGTTACAGCTTGGCTCCAGATTTGTATACAGTAAATTTCCCTAAATCATATTCTGAGCTGTGAAGCTCCCTAACACCGCAGAAGCTATTACACCTTTGACGAAGAGATGGCGTAACCGGGGCTGGCGTCACTTCAATGTTATGCGACGCAGTGCGGCAGATGGTCATTTTAACTTTTTGCAGATTTTCATGTAAAAGCAAAAATTCTTGAAAAATCGCATCGGCCTTTGCAAACTCTGCACGGAAAGACGAATCAATGTTTTTCATAGGGGTGCCATGTTTGAGCTGAGTGAGTTCTATTCCTCCTAAGCCGATCTGTACTATGGAACGTCGCCGCGAGATAGACAGATCGTTTTTCTTAGCTTTAGCCAGGATAAAATTCTTCGCTGTTGTGGTCAAAAGTTTCAATTTCTTTTCCAAGTCCTTGGCGGCCATATTTGCAGCAATCTTCTCCTTAGATTCTTTCAGATGCTTCATAAGAACAGCTATGACAACATTGACCAGTACAAACTGCGCCGCCAGTACAAACGTCACAAAAAACAGCTGTGCTATGTATCGGCTGACACACTCTGCTGACTCGCCGCAACTCAAACGTAAAGCGTCCTTGGGAGAAAAAATATGTAAATTAAGATCTGGGAAGAACTGGCGTTTAAATTCAATCGAATCATTTCTATACTTTATATTAACACTCATGAGCCGGCAAACAGGTTCTCATTAGCATTAGGTCTCATTAGCAATAGATCCCTGAACCTTTGCTCCAGGCCTCCCGCGTTGCTCCAGGCCTCCAGCGGAAGAACTGAAGAAATGCCCTTCAAAAACCGCTGATTTTGAGATCGTGCTCCCGAGTTTCATAAAACAAAATGGAATTTAAATATGCTACTACACAACTGAAAAGGACTGATACAAAAATGATTTCAGAGCGTAAGAACACCAATAAGCTCTCCTAAATGGTGGTCAAGAAGAACTACTTTCAATTCCTGTCACACAGTTGTTTTTGATTGCCTAAAAGGCAATGTTTGTAGTCCTTTCAAAGAATATTTTAAATTGTTAACCCACGATTTTAATACGAGGAACAGAGGGACCACCGTTGCTCTGCCGAAAGTGAGACTTGACTTTGTTCGGAAAAGTTTTTATTTTTTAGGAGGCCCAGCTTTTAATTTTTTACCTTTAAAAATCAAGCAAATTAGCAGTAGGGTACCATTTAGGGAGTCTTTCGATCAATTTTTTGCATAGGGCATTTAGTTAGGTGCGTAGTCATTCTTATCTTATTCTAGTTTTTATCCTTATATTATGTTATTTAGACAGGATCCCATTGATAACAGTGCTCCTGCACTGAAGGGCTATCCTGTATAAATATTCGTTATTATTATTATTATTATTATTATTATTATGTCGCAGAGAAATCAACTGAATGCTACATTCTAATCAGGCAACACAGGGCGAAAACCGTAACCTGTGAGCCGTGGAGTAATAAAATAAATGTACATTAACTAATCCTAAAAAGCTTTTCCGTCGTGTCTACGGTCCTCCTTCTAACATAAAGTCAAACTGCCACCTTGAAAGTCCGGGCAATATTCAGCGTGCCCGAGAGCACTGCCCTCTGCATCTTTCGCAGTACGTCTGTGCTTCTGCCTCCCACCAGCTCGCACATCATGACATCCAGCTCCCGTGACCACCCCCCGAGGGCATCCATAATGATGTTATTTTTGCTATTATTATTATTATTATTATTTATTATTATTATTATTATTACAAGACCCTCACTTTGCATATCCCAACACCTTAACCTTGAGAGACCTCCGAATAGCACAACTAAACCTGAAGTGATGAAATTTGATTAACAATCATCGGTGGTCGTGTAATCTTATCGTAGTGATGAGAGTAGTCCTTGAAAGAACGCTTGTCGATGATAATATGACTAACGCTTCGACAACCTGCGCTCCGAGAGCATCGGCGTTCGGAATCTGAAGGCTAGGATCCGACTCTTCATGCGACCCACACTTGTTATTTTTCTTTATCCAACCGGCCGACATGGCACGATGAAAAATAAAGATCTTTCTGTTGGTGTAGAGTTGCTCAGTAGTGCGATATGAGTCTGTTCTTGTCGGATACATGAGTCACTTTTTTAGTGACTGATATATAGGTCATTCGCAAATTATTTGATTCCTTTACCTCCAATATTCCATTCCAATTATCTCCTGTTGCTATCCTAAATAAAGTCAGCATTGCAGTGCCAAAATCCTTGAAGTGCGCATGCGGACCGAGTCCTTGACATGACGAGCGAGTGCAGTCTGTAAAACGGAAAGAAAACTACACTGTGACCTTTCACGTATAACAAATTCACTAAAGGTTCGCTTTCAGGTTGATTTAATATTAGTTAATACACGGCTGTCACGCCTTATTCTCTTCGTTATTGCCGGTAAGAAGCACCGTAAGATAAGGGTTGTTACGTACATTTTAATGAAATATTTCCTCACCTAATTTTCCAAAAAGTTGGATACCCAGACAGGCGTAGATAAAAAATAAAAGCAGAAATAACAGCCCAAGATTTGCGACCTGAAATAAAATAAGAAAAACGATGAAAGGATTTACTTTTATTCTGCTAAATACCAGTGTGCAGATAGCAACGCGAATCTTCGCGACAAGAAAGTTAACATTTCTATTGAAATGAGGTTCGGTGGCAACGAGAAGAATAATTATAAAACAATGATTACGAAGTAATGTAATCTAATTAACAAATGGTAAACACCACAGCGTACACTATTGAGTTATGGATGCACGCGGGAGGTTGCTAAGCACGAAAGAAGCGTAAGAGTCGCTCGAGGCGATAGCCGAGAGCGACTCTAGCTTCTTGAGTGCTTAGCAAACCTCCCAAGTGCATCCATAACTCAATAGTGTACGCTGTGGTGTTTATCATTTGTTTTATAACATAACATAGATACATTGTAGCTAAAGAGTTCCCTTTTATTTAACAAATCTTACGTGACCAGAAAAAACAATCGCGCGCGGAAAAATAGTCTTTGCATTTGCTCACGTCAGTAGCGTACACCCATGGGCAAATGGGGGACGCTAAATTGACCAATCAGAGCGCGCGCTTTACTTTGGTTATGTTATAATGATTAACTGGCTGTCTTCAGTTCAAGTTATATCAATAAAAATCATAGTTGATGATCTCTGTGCTAACCTGAGGAAGAGCCTCGAACAAAGTGTCCAGCAGCGAACGAACTCCTTTTGCTAGTTTTACGAGCTTGAGTACTAACATGAAGACAAAGCACAACATAAAGAGGAGCTGATCAGCTTTGTGTTTGAAATCTCACTGATTAAACTGAACTTTGAAAGTCCTTCAGAACCTTGAAAACGATTTCTCGTATCATTTCTTCTTTGAAAGAGTGCGTTGATACATTTGTCCGTCGAAACAAATGATAAATTCATCAAAGCATAAGCGCCGAAGGAAAAATAATTGCAGAGAATTAAAGAATCCCCTGGCTACGTGGGCAAAAATCGACTGCGAAGCTTTTTTTGTCGTCTGAGAAATGATTCTAAGTAACGGGGATTGGGAATAATTTATAAAAAAAATTGGGGCTGAGTTAGGCTGGGGACTGAGACCTGTATCCAGCCCCCAAAGGGTCACCCCTTTTGGGGTCTTCTAGGAGGTGTAAGGAGATTTAGGAGTTCTGGTTAAAACATTCTCTCTATCTAGGATATGAAAGGCAAATTAAATAATCAAGCTCGGTAAAACTTTAACAAACCTCGGATAATTCGCAGTACTCTCAGAGATCGTGCAACCGTGGGATTGATCGGCACTTTGGCGCCTAGCGCTTTGGTGGTGCGCAAGGATTGGATAAGTATCCCCGTCAGTGAGAGAATCACAATTACCAGGTCAATAATATTCCACCTGCGGATCAAATCATGAATCGGTTCAGTTATAACATCCTAGTTACGGTGAATCTCAAGGCTCACCATAAAGTTTGTACCATAATTCAAAGGTCATACAAAAATAGAGAACACGTTGTATACGTTCATTTTGATTTGGTTGCTTCGTATATTCCTCATAATCTTCCAGAAGTACGTCATAGGTCGTAAAGGCATAACTCTTCTTTATTGAATAACAAAACATAACCATGATATCAATCATACACTTACCGATCCTTAAAAAATCGCACGAATCCAAACGCAATGAATTTAAAGATCACTTCTAAAACAAAGACGGCAGCGAAAAAATAATTTGCGGTGTCTACAAATCTTTGGAACGCCTGAAAATGAAAGGAATTTGGTTAATTCAAGAAGGTAAATATGAGCATATCTACATATATTGTGCAGTTATCCATAGGTAGATGCTAACATGCGCATACACTATACAAACTCACAAACTGGAAATAACTCAAAAAGAAGTTATCTGGAATATATTAATGAAAATTATATCGATATATTTTATCGGTAGAGGAAGCCTCCCAAACTTGACATGACTGAAAAACATTGACATTCAAAGCTCTATATAAATATGTCGATCTCAACCCTCTCCAGATACTGAGTACTGTTCAGCTTGCATCGAGAGACGAGTAATATGAATTTAAAACTATATTTTTATCTTTTTCAATCAAGGGCAAAGCATTGCTTTGAGGAAAAAAGAAACGGGTCTCGAAACGATCATTACAAGACATGCGTGTCAAGAGATAGAGCAAAGTGAGACAGTCTCATGATGTTTCTCACCTTGGACATCTGGTAGTGCTCCAGAGACATGCAGAGGACATTTAAGCAAATCACAATGGCGATGGCCACGTCCCAGTACAGGTGAAGACACATGTCATGAATGTGGCGTCGCCAAGGACTGTAACTCTCATAATATGTTCGGTCAACTTCTGTAAATGATGAAGGGGCAAAAACTAAATGAAATAAATCGGTACAAATGCCGCTACTGTTACAGATTCACGTAAAATCAACCGTTCGCATCAGAAACTGAAAAAAGTCTGTTACAAGACCCCATTGTGCCAGTCAGTGCTTAACACCTAAGAATTCTTTTCTCGTATCACACTGGTAAATGTTTGTCAAGATTTCGAAAACATGAATTTGTATTTGCCTTCCTGGTTCTTATCTCTCGCCTTCTCGAGCAATTTCCTCCGTCTCCTTTGTTGCTCTTCGTCCTCTAGTCTTTCTCGACAACGCTGAAAATTCTCCACAACGACCCCCACAATCATGTTAAGAACAAGAAAACCTCCTAACATCAGGAAAGGAATGAAATACGCAAGTCTCCATTCACGGTAGTTCTTGATGGGCTGAAAAGGAAAAATTCGTCTTGTATTAAATATAGCAGAGAGGGAAAGAGAGAGAGTAAACAAATCACTTATTAAACCAGTTACTGTAGTAATGAGGTTATTAGAATCGTTTGAAAGGAGTTCGCAAAAGGAATAGATTCCTGAAATGTTAGATCTTGTTCTTGGACGAGACAATCTTTTTTTAACTTGGTTCTTAACCCTTTAAACCCTACTAGTGAAGAATATCACCCCTGAATCACACATTAAGGTCACCACAAACTGAAAATCAGCAACTAAAGAAGCTCTTGAATGTCGGCACTTTATGAAATGTCTAGATAACAGCATGAAGAATATGCATACTGATGTTAGGGTGTACGAGGATAATTCCATCTCGACAAATAAGCAGGAACAAGACAATTGGCAAGGAAACAGCATCAGTAACACACGCTCAAGATTGAGTCATTTTAGGCTCATAAATAGATTCAGACTTATTGGTAAGTAGTCCACCTGTTTGTCTATTCCAACAGCGTCGATACCATGGTGCATAATTTCTACCCATCCATCGCGCGTGGAAAACACGAAAAGGGATATCAAAGCCTATAAATAAGAACACAGTTGGAACGACTTTCAATTTTATTTTCAGCTAGCTCCATGACTCGTTAAAAAAAAAAGATTTCGCTCTATTTACCAGATGAACAAATAGTATATTTGGCTAAATCCATGCATCATGTGTGATTGACTGAAGGTCTCATGGTTTAATTTATTTTTTTTTATTTTACTGCAATTGGCTAACTACATTTAACATTGCCAACTCATTTAACATTACCAACTCTTAGTCTTTTACTCACGAGGAACTTATATTACGAGAAATGACTATGATATGTGAAGACCTACATTAAATAAGTTGTCGAAGTTGTACATGCGGTTTTGCCAGCAACCTTCTCCTCTACAGTCCTTCTTGTCCTTCACTTCGCTGTCTCCTTCGCAATGATAAAACGTTCCCTTAAAGATCTGAAAGAAGAAAAAAAAAATAGAAATATATTGTTCAACCAGGACTCTCAAACGTTTGTACTCCGTGGGTTAATTAAAATATTGCTATGAATAATAAATAAAGTTGCATCGTAAGGAGCCAATTAAGTGTCTTGGCTGAGAATGGGAACGGATGAACCTTATAAAAAAGATAGATTCTAAGGAAAGTTCGACCGCCATTTATGAAAAATTATGGCAAACGTAGAATGATTGTAATAATTTAAATATATCAACAAAGTTGAAATGGTAAATTGGCCACCGTTACGATTATAAGAGATGCCGTTTCGAGCGTCATCCCTTCGTCGGAGCGAAGGGATAACGCTCGAAACGTCAGCTTTTATAATCGTAACGGTGGCCAATTTATCATTTCAACTTTGTTGATATATTCAAATTATTTCGTTACCCCCACCGACACAGCCCCAAACCGTTTCTTTAGAGACTATCAGCCTTTATTCATTTGTAGAATGATTGTGTTCCTAAAACAAAAATTACTCTTACCTGGACCCCTAAGATTCCAAACATTACGAAGAAAATGGCAGCAATGAGGACCGTGTTTCCAATCGGTTTCAAAGAGAATAATAGAGTTTGAACGACCAGCTTTAGCCCTGGGGCTCGGCGAATCATTCTGATAGAAATGGGTTATCAAAAAGTTAAAATGTATTCATTCCGATGTCATTTGTTTCGTTTCCTAGCCTTCGCTATATCTGCGCAGTAAAGAAACCTTCAAGTTCCGTGTATCAGTTATAGTATAAATAGTAGTTTTCGCTTTAATACAGACACTTTTTGGGTTTGGGGGTATCGATGAATTTTGCACAGAGATTATGCAAACTGAGTTCCACGCTCTTTTATGTCCCACTTGTAAGTACACGTACAACAAACAAACATTTTATAATTATAAAAACTGAAATAAGGTCTGTACACTGAAAGTAAAATATTAATCCCTCAGGTATTTTTTAGGAGCAAAGGAAAACACGAAGTATTCTCAAGATAGTTGACCGAAAGGCAATTGCAGTTTTTGTTACTCCTTTCCATCTTTCAAGCACCTTTAACCTGAAAAATGGCCCCTTTCACTGACCGAGCATTTCTGAACGTTCTGCCTTTTGAACAGTGTCTTCCGCGGAATGAAAAAACTAACCTCAGAGGTCTTAGAGTCCTTAACGCACGGAAGACTTTGAGAGCTCCAAGTACTTCTGGTGCATCGGCAGGGCTGTACGTAATGATGACGTCAATCCAGGAGAAAAGTACAAGTATCCCATCCAGGATATTCCAACCGTCCTTTAGGTAGGTACCAGCTCCCAGAAGAAAGCCTTGGGCTATGATCTATGGAATATCATTTTCCAAATTTATTTTATTAGGATCCCTAGCTTTTCTTATTTGACAGGTTTTTAATGAGACGGCTCCCAAAGGAACTCGACGGACATAGTGAGTTTCAATGAGTGGGAGAACTTTTGAGAACGTGAATTAGCCAAAAATATCTGTCGCACACTAACGTTTCTTACGATTCAAGCCGGTTTATTAATCGTCGATTACATATTAATTTATACCATTAATCTGAAACAAAAAGTGTACCTTCATTAACATTTCAATAGTGAAGATGACTGTCAATATATGCATCGCGATGTCGATTATTTGGCGTTTCTGAAAAGAAATTGAAACTCTAGATAAATAACAAGATAACGAACCGAACGAATATTCATCGAAATTAATTCGTGTTACTCGAAGTCGTATCATCTCGTTGGTGAGAAATGTCTATGGCCGTAAAATGTTATTAAAATCCTTTTTATTATTTTTTTTGCACAGTTTTAATAAATAGCTTTCCACGAGTTACTTACACTGAGAATGAATAATGGCCTATGGGAGTCTGGTCACCAAAGCTTACCTTACTATATTGTGGAATGTTAGGCTCCTCTAGTGCCAGTACCACGCAGCTTATCAAGATAAAAGCTAGCACCACGTAGTCAAAATACTTGTGTTCACACACAACCATAACAGCGCGACGGAAGCTGATGAGGAAAAAACAAAGCGATGGCTTTATGAAGTAATAATACAGTGGAGAATAACTGAAAGTGCGTTTCAAAGTGTTCGCATTAAAGCCTTTTCTTCCTACATGAGTATAAAATTTTTCTCGTAAAGTTTTAGACTACTAAAATACCATCTGAAACGTCAAAGCCATCTAGTGAAAAACAGCTTACCTATTTGAGGGAGAGAACAGAAACAAAGACCAGTCAGATCTTTTCCGTGTTATCTTGTTAACTTTCTTTGTACACTCCTTTGACAAAGAGAAAGATAATTTAAAGTTGTATCCATATGATTTAAAATCAGTGGGCTTCCCCTAAAATTATTATCATTGACGGGGTCCAAATAACACGCTCGTGCTCACGTATGAAGAACATATCAAGTAAAGGAGTTCGATAGTGTTGACATGAAGTGTTGTAAATATAATTGATCTGGGCAAGGTTTTCTGATAGTGATTTTGCAATCTCCTGTTCAAAACAGGAAAAGGAAAAAGTGCGCCAAAGATGTGGCTTCAAAATATATGTGTTCAAACGTCAGAAAGATCGTTTGGTGTTACCTGAGCTTCGGGAAGATGACATTCTCGTGGTTGGTACATCTCATCGCTGCTATTGTTTTGAAAGATCATGTGGGGTGACTCGGGTCGAGATTGATACGATGTTGTTCCTTCCGATTGATTTGGAAATGACAAACTGCAAGCCATGGTCGGAGACACAATTTCCTCAAGTGTTTTACCACCAGCTTTGTTGCATCTTTCTCTTTCAGAGACCTCAAGATGTAACTTGCCTCTGGTTTCCATATCGTCACCGAGAAAGCCTCTATTATGCACCGAGAAGATGGGTTCGTCATGACGCCAGTCCGTTCTGTGAGCCATTTGCCCAGTTTTTCGTATAATTGACGCTGACGCCTGGCGCATGCGCTTTAATTGCGGCATGGTCATGTTCGCTTCTGTCGGTTGAGCAGCAGTTGGGGGTTTCTTGTCCTGTAATGGCTCTAACGTTGCTAACGAGAGACTCGGCGTGTAGTTCGACCTCAGTTGAAATGTCGACCCCAACGCGTTTCTCACGCCATGACTGCAGAATTCTGGAACTGGTTCCTCTTGATAATGCCCGGGGCAAGACTCCTCAGAATCTTTACAAGATATTAAAATATGAGGCTTTTCAACTTCTTTAAAGGCTGGTTTGGGTGCATCTTCGTTCTTTGATGCTCCTGGTTCATTCTTTGGCATAGTTTTACGTTTCTGGGGGAAAATGCAGTGAGTTAGGCCAATTTGTCAAGTAAAATTTGTGTTTCGATGGATGCATCGAAAACAAATGCATTGAAGAACGGAATGAAGTCACTCTATCCTAGGACAGCGTCCTGCATGGACACGGGGCGAGGAAGTTCGTAAATTTAGAAATCGCTCGTGGACTAAGCCTGTGTGATGAGGTTGTCAAAAACACCATTCTTCAATTTTAACTGCCACAGGTAATATCACAAAAATAATCTAAATTCCAATAAATTACCCCTGAATTTGTGAATCCCTCCACGAGGATAGCAACCAGCAGGTTAAATAATACATAGTACCCGACAGCCATCAGTGCTATGAAATACAAGGCTGCCCAATGGCTTGTGGCGCGCATTCCATCGTACATCACGAGATTCCAGTTCTCTTGAGTCAGGATCTGTTTCAAAAAAAATAATCCATATGTATCTAAGAATCCTGAGCGGATAAACGGCAACAACAAGCGAATTAAGCTAATTATGGGCAACGGACGTGCTTCATGTCGCTGCTTGATTTTCTTTATTTTTTTCACAGTTCTTGATATTATTGCGATTGAAAAACGACGTATGGATTGCCTAGACATTTCCTCTTTCTATTATATTTGCAAGAATCATTGTTTGTATCCTAACGAGTGGAATTCTGCTGTATTACTACCTTGGTATTCAACATCTAATCGGCCTCGCTTTGTTTGTCTACGACCTAAAGGTTACAACGCATCCAAAGTCAAATAGTACGCTAACTCAACTGCCACCTTCAACCAAGCTCGCCTTACTTTAAGTGGTGACATTGCTTATAACCCTGGTCCTGAAATAAGTTTCTTATCGTCACAATTTGACTTTGGAGCAATTTCTCAACCGAAGGAAGATTTAATTATTCGAAACGAAGATTCTGAATATCATTACGTTCTAACCATTGTTTCTACGCATCGACGACCACCAAAGAAAATTTACTCAAGAAACATCAACAATGTAATCTCTATCACACGCCTTGGCCATCTACCGAGAACCAAATCCACCAGTAATTTTGCTCTCCTCAATGCACGTTCGATTGTTAAGAAATCGACTCATTTATGCGATTTGGTCATCTCCCACCATTTAGACATCCTGGCCATAACAGAGACTTGGCTTAAAGGAACCGAGGATGATAACCATGTTATTACTGACATCAACAACATTCTTCTGCGTTTTAAACTCCCCCACATACCAAGAAGGAATCGTAAGGGCGGCAGAGTCGCTTTGTTGATACGAGATGGTTATACCGTACTGCAAAATTCCATCATGAACAAAAGCTCATTTGAGTACTTAGATGTGAGCATATCCAACAAAAGTGAGACTTTCCGTTTAATTGTTCTCTATCGCCCTCCTCTGTGCAAAAAGAACAACACTGGAAATAGCTTTTTGCAAGAATTCTCATCTTTTCTTGAAGAACTTACATTATCAAGGCAGTCCATTATAATTTCCGGTGATTTTAACTATCATGTTGATGATCTATCAAATCCTAAAGCTGCCTCCTTTCTAAATCTCCTTGAGTCCACTGATCTAATGCAAAATGTATCTGGATCCACTCATCGCCTGGGCCACACATTGGACTTTATATTATCCCGTGAAGAGAATAATGTTATAACGGACGTTCGCATTCTATCAGCCGACAATATTTCAGATCATAATTTGGTTACTTGTAAGGTGAAATGTACAAAACCGAGACCTTCTATACTACATGTTAAACACAGAAACACCAAAAGGCTTGATTTAGCTAGTGTAATCAAAGACAACGAAGAATCTAATCTCATTACTAATCCACAGTCTTGTGTAACTGAGCTGACTACATAATATAATACTAATCTCTTGTCTATCTTTGATCAACATGCTCCTGTGAACGAGAGATGGGTCACTCTGCGACCGCATTCTCCTTGGTATACTGATGAACTTCGTAAGGCTAAACAAGACAAACGTCGTCATGAAAGAAGATATATTTCATCTGGTCTTCAAATTCACCACGAAATATTTATTGATTCCTGCAAACACTACAATGATCTTCTAACAGCGACAAAGACAAACTATTATCGGACTCTGATCAGCTCCTCTGACCAATCACAACTATTCAAGATGGTATCTCGTCTATTCTTATCAAAGAACACTGCTGCACTCCCTAATAATGATTCATGGGATACATTGACCGAAACTGAAATCCAACGATTTTTTATCAAAAAAATTGAGAAAATAAGATCGGATTTGGACTCCCATACTGTCCAAGCACCCGACATCAACGTCAATTATCCAGTCACCTCGTCGTTCCAAACTTTTCAACCTGTATCTACTGATATTGTTCACAAACTTATTGTTCAATCTCCAACTAAATCTTGTCAACTGGATCCCATCTCAACACGAATCTAAAGTCAAATCCACACTTGACGCCAATTATAACCAAGAGTATCAACGCCTCTATGGCTAACGGAGATTTTCCTGATCAGTTAAAACAATCCCTGGTACGTCCATCTTTAAAGAAGCCTTCATTGGACCCGAACTGTCTCTCAAATTACAGACCGATTACAAATCTATCTTTTCTCTCGAAAACAATCGAAAGGGTGGTTGCAAATCAAATATACAAATATATGGTCGAGAACCAGTTATTTCCAGCGATGCAGTCAGCATACCGCAACTACTACTCCACTGAAACTGCATTACTAAAAGTCTCAAATGACATCCTAAGAGCTGTAGATCAAAAAGAAGAAGTAGTACTTGTTTTACTAGACCTTTCTGCTGCGTTCGACACGATCGACCACAACATATTACTTGAAAGAATGGAGAAACGTTTCGGTTTTGGAGGTATCGCACTAAAATGGTTCAGATCATACCTAGAACATCGTGTCCAGTCAGTGAAGATCAAACACTCCATCTCTAAGCCTCGACATATCTCCTACGGTGTACCCCAAGGATCAGTACTTAGTCCCCTACTCTTTCTAATGTATACCTCGCCTACAGAAGACATTGTTGCTGAACATGGCCTAATCTGTATGATATATGCTGATGATTCCCAACTTTACATAAAGATAAACTCCTCTGACAGAATGCTGGGCATGGAAAGATTGAAATCATGTGTTAATGCAATCATGGAGTGGGCCAAGAAAAACAGATTGCAGTGCAAGCCTTCAAAAACAGAAATCATTCACTTCCTCTCACGCCTCTCAAAAAATCCTTCTTTTCTGTAATATCAATATTGGAGATGACATCATTAATTTATCTAATACTGTCCGAGACCTGGGCGTCATGCTTGACTCTGTGATGAACTTACGCTCGCATATAAATTCCATCTGTAAATCGTCGTCTCTAGCAATCAGAAATATTGGTCGCGTTCGTAAATACCTCTCGACGCAACAAAATAAAAGACTGATACACGCCTTCACCTCATCGAGACTTGATTACTGTAATAGCCTATTGTACGGTCTACCGATTTGTGACATCGAAAAATTCCAACGGATCCAAAACACAGCTGCCCGCTTGTTAGTCGGTGCTAAATCAAGAGACAGTATAACACCTATACTTATGAAACTTCATTGGCTCTCGGTCACAAAACGAACTCAATTCAAGATACTGTTGATAACATACAAAGCACTAAATGACATGGCTCCAACCTATCTTGTTGAACTTCTTAGTCGATATTTTCCAGCACGAAACCTCCGTTCATCGAACATGGATCTACTTGAGGTCCCAACAATTCGAACTAAAACGTATGCGCAAAGAGCATTCTCCTACGCTGCACCGTATTTGTGGAATCAACTACCTGAATGCATAAAAAACGCCGAATCTGTTGACTCCTTTCGCTTATTGAAAACTTATCTTTTCAAAAATTAAGCCATCAGATTTTTTGATATCGTACGTTGTCAAATTTATGTATAACACGTAATAATTCATTAGTTTAGATAGAGTAGCGAAAATTGCATGTATAGGATTTTTAATTGAAATTTTGTTAATTGTAGTTGTAAAGCGCCTAGAGTTCAATTTTAATGCGCTATATAAGAACTTATTATTATATTAAATTAAACAACAACAAAAATAGCAACAACGACTTTCAGAACATAACAACCGTTATCTTTAACAAAAAGTAAAGCTGTAACATCATCAACTCCACTGCTATCACAATTATCATCATCAGCAGAATGATGTAAGAATATATGTAGCGTGCCTTCCAGTATATGACCCTTGCGGTCATCTAATGGTCAAAATATTTTTCCTGCATATGCAAGTTTTTTGAATGACCTTTCCATGGTTTGTCTTCACCTTAAAAAGCTGATGACGTAAATATATTTAACATAGCTTACAAAAAACTGCTTTCGGTTTGAAATGTAAAAAAAATTACATTCCACTAAGGGCTACTAGGGCATTTGGGGGTAGAATGTCGTTATCAACAAATCGAACCTTTGTGAGGGTGGCAGAGTCAAACGTTCATACCTTCACCGAAAAAAGATACAAACACACCTGAAACACTGTCACCATAGCCCACAAAAAGTCGTCAAAATTACTTCGGGAGGTTACTTGCTTTCCCTCGGCGTTCTTAAATATGAACTTTCCACCAAACAAGTTCATCCCAAGGATAGCAAACGCGAAAATGAACAGAAACAGCAATCCGAAAAACGTCATCACACTCGTCATAGTTTTGACAACAACTAGCATCTGGTATCGAACCGGTCTGACCAGTTTGAAGATCCGGAGTAACCGGATACTACGAAATATCGAAAGGGACGCATCCTTGGTGAGTACGATTTCACATACACTGCAAAATTATAAGCAAAAGGAAGAATTAGAAAGTTCTGTAGCCAGATTTTCCTCCATCCTAATGAGATAAAGAGATGGTGGCTAAGTTTAACTAAAAAGATAAAACTTTCTCTTATTTTTATATAAATTCACATACCTGACAGTAACGATGAGTCCATCAAACACGTTTTGACCCTCGCTTAGATATGAGGTCACACCATAACCAAGCAACTTAATAACCATTTCAATACCAAAAATGGAAACAAAAATGATGTTTATGGTCTCAAGGGCAACAGTTAATCTATCAGGCTGAAGGATAAAACGAGAGAAAAATTAATGTGAGTTTCACTGGAGCAATGTCAGTGATAAACGAGCTATGCATATGAGGAATAACTACTGTTAACTTTCTATTCGAACAGATTTTGACTTCTTCCCTCTCACCTGTTCGTAATGCTCCAGACCCATACAAATCATGTTCAACAAGATGGCGCCCATGATGGAAATAGTAAACTGTTTGCTCTCGATTGTCTTTCTGCAGATGATTCTTAACTTCCGCCATGCGCTGTGATTCCCTGTGACATCATAAGTCGCACTTTGTCTTAAGTTCAACAGGCTTTCGAACATGTCATCTTCACTCTGAGCGGGAATATCTCGGCGTTTTAATGAGGGTCTTTTTAGCGTTGTATTCACTGTATCATCGATTTGGCAATCATTGGCCTGACTGGTCGAGACTAAATCATTTGATGGTGGGTCCTGGGTCGCATCGCTTTTCTCTAAGTCACTTTCTAACGAAGATATAACATCGAAGTTTACCATTTCCGGGTTTGCTTCAACATCTCTGTAATCATCAGCTTCTTTGGTCTCCAAACTTTTAGAAGGTTGGAAAGAAATCTCAGATGCCGGGGTGCGAGCTAACTTAGCATGTGCAGGCTGGCTGAATCGACGATATTTCAAAGGCTCTTTATCTTTTCGCTGAATTGAAGACTCCGTGGCTTCTTTACTTGTCTTTGAAAAAACGTCTTCACTCTGCGACGTACTTGTGCGTGCATGATGTGGATTAATTTCTGCTGATGTCAACGTGGACGCGGAAAATTCCCTTTTCCTAGACTGAGTTGAGTTTTTCCTGCTTGCATTGTTGTCTGACGAGAACGCGAAGAAAGTTGCCACTGGTGATGAAGGGATATTTAACGTTACGCTTGTCTTCGCTTGTGTAACAATTTCTTCGATGGAAACTGCTGAAGACGTTTCAGCGTGGATTGAAAGAGCATGCGAACAGATAGAGGTTCTGGAACTTCTTCTAGAAGATTGTCTAGTGAAAGGTGGTGCTAGAAAATCTTGCAAAATCGGAGATTCTTCAACACAGGAGTGGGAACAGGTCGTTTCTTCAGCCTCGACCTGAATTTTTGGAAAATTGGTCGTATCAGGGAAAAAGCTGGGATCACCTGCTGCGGCCTCGTGATCAGTTCCAATAACTGGAGAGGGGGGAACAAAGCAATTATACAAATGATGGTGAAAATGATGATGATGATAAAAGTGATGATGATGATGATGCACGTGTTCTTTTTCCTGCGGTTTGCAATTGCAAAAATGTTGTAAATACTTCATTAAGGTTTTTAGCAGTTTTGGTGACTCAAGCGATTGTTCGCCTTTGCTGTTTTCCATCAGTTCTATCTCACGAGCTTTGGTTTCTTGGAACTGCATGGTGATTACGACCAGGCACAAGTTAACAAGAAAGAAAGAGCCCATCTGTAAGTGAGGAGAATAGTACAACTACATTAACTGGCTAGTTTCACAGACTAGACCTTTCTTCTGCTTCATCACTTATTATAACGTAAATGAACATGGTACGCTCCGTCTGATTGGTCAATTTAGTTTCCAGCCCACTCAAAAAGCTTATAAATAAAAAACCTTCGGCGGGTGATTTCTAAGTTTTCTTCGTGTTCTCCCAACACCCCGCGTGGCTTTCTCGCGTTATGGAGCCCGGAAAAATGTGTTCCATTGCTGAAATAAATCTGGTGGTATATCGGAGGTTGAGATGGAAAGGCAGACATAAAAGGAAAAGACGAGGAGGAAGGAGGGAGGCAGGGAGAGAGAGAGAGGAGGAGGAGGGGAGGGGAGGGGAGACAAGGTAGAGAAAAGCAGACATTCGTAGGAATATTTCTCTTACCACTATGAGGACAACAAAATAGATCCAGTTCCAAAAGCTGTGAGCATCTTGGACAAAATACATGATATCTGACCATCCCTCCAAAGTGATCACCTGTTGACATCGAATCAAGTTGTACATCTTAAGTGATGCATTCGACCTCGGCGAGTATAGAGCAAAAAGAAACTACATGTACACTAAGCAGATACAAAACAGGGAACAATCACACCTTGGTCGTTCACCCTATCCCACACTTTAGGACGGTTTCATCGATTGTTTTGAATTTATTGGCTGCTCAAAATAGATGGTTTGCCTATGCACTATTGGCCACCCTTATAATTCAGGGTTGAGTCAACGATTTCGATCAGTTTTTAGCGCGACGTGAGCCTTTCGATTTGAATAAGGTTATTCTCTTTGAAAAATTACTACATTTGAATCTATGTATTTTGGTTAACCTTCCTTACCTGAAATATGGCGATCCATGCAATACCGATATTATCAAACGATGTTGTGTTATAGAATGGGTTTTGATCACTTGTTTTACATTTGTTGTAATACTGACTCCAGTTGAAAGTGACTCGCTTTATCTCAGCGGAGACGTTTCCAGACGAATCAGGGCATTTTGTGGACACATTTTCTTCTTTTGGTTCGATATCAGAACACAGACGCGTTCCGTAATCTTTTGAAAGGGAGCAGACGAAATCTGGATTGCTGAACGATGGTTGGTAAAATTGCGACTTGTTATATCTGAAAGGATCACAATTGCAATAAGTTGTTAGAGGCTATGCATGAAGATGGCTTTTGATTTTTTAGTATCCCGACCGCAAACTGACCAGCGAATCGTATTAGCATGAGTACCCTGTGGGTGTTGCTTTTACTGCCAAAATGTATATATTTCCAATCTGAAAGCCTATATGGCAGTGCTACATATGTGACGCTAAACTCGTCAAATTGTATTTTTTCTAACGGATCCGAAAAGAGACTAACGTCCCAGGCTATGATAGGAACGGAGCAGCTCACCTGGTGAGAAAGGTTGAATTCTCAGGAAACTCAGTGAAGCATCTGTTTCTCAGTTTTCCCTGCCATAACTGCACTCCGATAATCCCGAACACAAAAAATATCAGAAAAGACAAGAGGAGAACATTCCCCAGCATTGGAAGGGTATCGAGAAGGAGAGTCACCAAGATACGGATACCTGCAAAATAGAAAATACTTTTAAAGTTGCCCGTGTATGTTTATAAAGAGAGTAAGTAACGTCAGTGGGAGTAACAAGGTCATTTGGGTTTTATCCAACCTCGTTCCCAGGGCCCTTTTCCTTGGTTGGGGCCCTGGGAACGAGGTTGGGTTTTATCAACTGAGTCAAGGGATAATGTAAATTGCTACCGTAAAGAGTTTCAAAGTTGACGTTTCGAGCGTTAGCCCTTCGTCAGGGCGAATGGAAAAATTATGGTTTGTGTGTTGTTTATACGCAGAAAGTGGAGCTACGCTATTGTGAGACACTTTGAGAAAACGTTCTCGAGGCTCACTGAGCCTCGTCCACTCAATAAAATTTTCCTTAAAAGGTTAATAAATATACTTATACCTTCAAATTGATAAACCATTTAAAAAAGATCGTTTATTCATCAATTTTTGTATTTGTATACAGATTTAAAGCAAATTTCGTAGACTTAAATATGTTTTACATACTTGGGACTTTGTTGATAGCTCGAAGAGGTCTCAGAACTCTAAAGGCCCGAATAATAGTGAGATAATTCCCATTGACTCGGACGACGGCTTTCTCGATCACCCTAAAGAAAAGTACAGCATAGATAATTATGATTAAAGTTTGATAACAGAGGTTATTAAATCTAAAAGAATGGAAACGTACACGAAACACATTCACGAAAAACACGTTCTCGAAAAAATACAAACGCAAAGAACGTGATCATGATAAACTTACGAGATATAATTTGCGTTGAGAGTGTACTCTGTACTAGAGCCAAGAGGCTCACTTAGCCACAACGCTTCCTGGGCGCTAACAATAAGGCCACTGTGTCTCCCATACATATGCCATGTGATCAAGCCTTTTTCTTACTCTAGCTAACATGCCCTTACCCAATGATGACAATGAAGCAGTCCAAGCGATTCCATTTGTCTTGTAAATAACCTTTCTTGCCAGTAACACCCATCGCTATCATCTTTATTATCATCTCAGCCGAAAAGAAAGCAAAGACGATAATTTCCACATTTTCCAGAACTTGGCACCGGGTAGATTTGCAGTCCTTATCCAGCGGATTATACATCGCTAATGTCAGACAATTGATGAGTATAACCGACATGCTTATACGTTCGAACCATGTGGAACAAAATTAAGGAAAAGTCTCAAGAATTCATTTTTGTGCGTTCCTGTTGGAAAATTTTTAAAAGATCTTTATCGCGAAGCTGTCACGCATAACCAAAATACCTGTTGTTTCCATGGAAACATATTAGATTTGTGTATTTTTCAACTCAGAAATGAATTTATTATACGAGGTTTGACCGTTTGCACGAAAATTGAAATTAAAATAATGAACCACTTTTAATAACATCAATGAAAATTTTAAGTCTATTCTCCCTTGCAACATTGCTGAACTAGGTTTTTTTCGACAAGATCTCGTATGTAAGTGTACACATCCTATTTCAGCTGTATGATTCATTAGTTGCGCCAAGATGACAAAATACTATCAGCTTATAATTATTAAAAGTCAAGAGAAAAACAAAGTCAGTTCTTTATAAGCATGGACTTCAGGTAAAAACTGTTCCTATTTCGACATAAAGTAAAATGACCGAAATTGAAATACAGTCGAAACAGCTTCTTGGTGACAAAACAGCTATATAGCGCGTCGGAGCAATTTTCAAAGCCAAAGCATATATATTCACCTGTGATGCGTATTTCACTTAAGAGGAAAGTAAACAAAATGGTTTCGGTATACTTTCGAAATCTGCATCGTGAAGCTAAGTAAAATTGCACTGGCCACATGACTTCGTCAAGATATGACGTTTTAAAAAAATTAACCCTTTTTGAATTTTTAAGGTGTCCTAACCTTGTTTTGGTTCTCGGCTTACGACGACCTATTTTACCATCAACGATTTGAAATAGAGCCGATTAAAGGTACGATAATTTTTTGATAAAGAAGAGTCAGAAACTCTATTTCATCTTGCTATATCAAGTTTTTAAAAATAAAATATTTCCTTCGCTAAGTTTGACAATTGCGACCATTTTACACCACTAAAAAAAGCGAATTATTGGAAATGATTCAAAAAATAAAATGTACTGTTTCTTTAATTCTTTGGCACGTATATATACATATAAATACGTTTTTTATTAAAGATTTTTTATACTTTTTTGGTCAGAAGTTGTCCATCCTCGCAATTTTTTAAACTTTCTACATTCGTGTTGGCTATAAGGTTTGGACTGCAAATCTTTATTGATCCTCCGCGGTGTACCTTTGTTGTCCTGAGAGTTCCATTAACGACTATATATATATATATATATATGTATATGTATATATATATACATACGTGCGAAACTCAGAGTAACAGAGAATCGATGAGTCCTCTTTGATTCTTCAACTAATGTATACCCAGCTCTGCTAACGCAGCATTGAGCACTTTATGCCAAGGTAGGCTCTGCCCTCACATTTATATATATATATATATATATATATATATATATATATATATATATATATATACACATAGTGGGTTTTAGGTTTCAAAACACTCGTTTCTACCGAAACTTTCTTCGAAGGAAATACAAAGTTTAACTTTCTTGTTTATAAGAACATGTTTGTCAAAAGGAATAATTCGAAATATTAATTTTCTTTTTCTTCCAACGAGAGCAACACTGAAATCGTAAAGTTCCGTCTTTAATCTCATGAAGTATGTTTTTGTCCTCGAATTTTATTAGATCAGAGTGAACTGAATGATGTTCTTGATAGCGAAGCTTATCGACCGAAGGTGGTTGTTGATATCGATAAACTTTGGTATCATGAAGCTTTTTTTAATTTTGACTTACGTTTTAGCGCTATGTATCTGCCAAATCTAAATTAGCAACAAATGTAAATTTGACGCGGTAAGCGCACGCTTCGGTCAAACCCATGAACCTGTCAATGATACTTCCTATGACTTCAGTGCTCAAATTTATAAAAAGGATATGGCCATTTTATCAGCTGAATCATCCATCGCCTGGCTTTATTGTCTTTGGAGATCAAAAAGCAAGAAAGAGTTTCAAATTCAGCGCTGTGGTCGGTGTGGTCGGTGATTCTTTCCCTGTTTTCTTCCATTGATGGGCTTATTTATAACACATGGTGATCGCTCCTTGATGTTGTAACCCGGTCATATCTGCTTAAGCAGGCAGTTCGCCTGCGATGACCACGATACGATCACATCTGCGAATCTCCAAGTGATTTTCCATGAATGTGTTGATCCAAGCGACAGAAGTGGCTTCACTCATCCGGTGTGAATACAATGTGCGTCATATGTAATATTTCAATTTTCGACGTGTAAGAAATACATTTGTCTTAGCAACCTACCAAAACACAAAAGCGGTTGACTTCCTTGGATTGGACATCTGAGTGCAAAGCCACAATCCAAAGTGAAAAACGATTACAAATTGCAAGCGTAATAAAATATCGCTCCGTGAAGCCGGCTGCACTTTTATAAAACTCTACCCATTCACACAAATACGAGACCTGTTTGCTAGTTAGCCTGAATTTTAATGGACATTTAAGTAAGTTTGGTGTTTAACAAAGACAACACCTGTCTATGATATTTCCTAAGGCGCATTTAAAACCTTATTTCCCTCGCTTAAGGGACTGAATTCGACAAAATGCCTCTGCTAGATTGGCCTGTGTTCATTTAATTTTTTTTTAGAGAGAGTTGTTGAAAAATTTAATTCGCAGTTTTTCAAAATAAGACTATCCAACCTGAATAAAAGTTCACATAAACTTATGGAAATTAATTTAAGTCTTGTCTTCATAGCTAACCGCAGGGAGCTCTGCCCGTTAGAAGCTGACATTTGTGGTTTTTCAGTGGAAAATTAAAAAAAATTATTTCAGGTTCAAGTTTTCTAGTTTTCTACGGTCAGCACTGAAGAATTTATCAGTAATTCAAAAATAATGCATAAGCAAACACATCGGTATGGAGCCGGCAGGAAACTGCAATTGATATTAGCATGGAGTATAACAGAAAAAAAGACCCTCGCTACGACTATTTTTTTATGATCAATATGTACGAAGATCATTAGTTTCTCCGACATAAAATTTCAAAATCTGATTATCATTGCGTGATAACCCTGTCGCATATGAGGCACTTTATAGTCATTATAGCTGAGAACGATTGCCATACAGATAAAACAGTGTTTCTACAGAGTAATCTCTAAGTGATATATTTAGTTCACCAGGGGAAGACTGGGACTGAAAGAAGGTTAAATGATCGAGACTATTTTGATCTTTATCACACAAGGAACAAATTTAACAGTTTGCGAGTTCTGATGTCCAAAAAAAAGTCATTCGGGAGTCGTAATGTCCGTGAAAATTGGCCAACATTACAAAATTAATTTCTTTTTTTAAAGAGATGCACACCTTTATGAATTAGGCCATATTTTACTACTCAATATAAACCAAAAATGCTCCTATCAGCGCGCGTGATCGATGGGGAGATAAATAAGCAATAAATTAAGTAAATATTTGAAATTAATCTACGGTATTTTCATATCATTTGGAAGCTAAGTATTTTCATTGCGTCAAAAAATGTTTCTAACGATTTTACCAATGAACCTCAGTAAAAAATTTTCACGATCCTGTAGTCATAATAATTTCGACTGTTGAAAGTTTTATAATCTTCACCGCTAAGAATAAGTCTAGTTGAACGATAAAATGTTTTACTAGATATCGGGTATAAGCATATGCTCTGTACACGTTTGAAGCTCCCTATGACCTGCATTTCAATCAGAAAGACCAGAAGACAGGAGGAAACCCTTTTTGGGGACCTACGAACTGTTTGCGTTCAGTGAGGAAAGAAAAGCCACCAACATCAGTATAATTGAGCACGTAGGATGGTTCGTAGCAACAGAGAACACCTGCAGATTGGTTTTCTGGGTGGCTGAACCTTTGGCATTTAAACGCACTGCCCGTAACTGGCAGGCTGATTTTTTTCTTAATCCTCTTTTTATACGGACAGCAGGTTCAAAATGGCAGTAAAAACACTGACAGACTATTAAATATTGCTGTTTCTGGTCTCGAAGGCTACAGATGTATCTGCTGTAAAAACGCGATGATACCACCTGATCTATCAATGAAAATAGAATTGCGAAATCCCCTCCTATTGCATTAGATAGGTGGGGCTCTTTCTCAACTGGTTCACGATTTCATAAATTGATAAACCTGTTCCATGCTAGAATCGGGTTCTTCTTTGCTATGAAAAAAAAAAAAAAAAAAAAGCAAAACAAAGCGCTTTACTTAAAGTCCGCCGCTGTTCTGAGGTCATTCGGTTAATTTTGATCTCCATTATTTGGCGTTTTTTATCAGACGAGAACTCTCTAGCAAGCGATGTAGGCGATCTGTTTTAATGTTTTATGTTCAAATGAGCCACATTTTTTCAAAACTACAGAGTCGATCTTTCTTCACGCTTTTCAAGGATGTACTTTTCCCTACTTTTGCTCGAGGCAGTAAGTCAGCTCGTAACGAGAACTGCCAATTCTTCCGCAAGTGATATTTTTAGTAGTTAACTTTGCGCTCTGGTAAATGAGGCAGAAAGAGACCTAGAAGAAAGACTTCACTTGCTTTGTCCACCTGTTATAAAAACTTATATAGGATGTGAATTTGCATAATCGAGCTTGAAACTTGTCAGGACGAAGACAAGAAAACAGTTCGCCCTGAGTGACGTCAACTGTTTGATTAAAGACGCGGAAAAAGTTATTTCCATCATACCTATTTGCTGTCCTTTACCAACTGAGGTAGTGACTATCGAAAACACAGCGAACCTTAAGATATATTTTAACTGGCAAAAATAAACTTTGTGTAAAGGGAAAACATTGGTCGCCTATATGACGTGCAAATCGAAAAATGAACATGTTCCTTTATCAAAATTTTCACTGATTCAAGAATTGTTGAGAAATCATACATGTTTTCTTTCGTAAACTTACCAGAGAAGAGTGATCTATTATGCTAACGACGTTTTCGCTTGTTGACTCAGAAGACCATATTAGATGATCTTTATAAATAAACAGGGCACAAAGAATTAGCTTTTGACTAGCAGATCTACGTCAGTGTAAATAAGAGCCCGAATCATAATCGTGCTAACTTACGTGTTAGGATATCTTTCTTCTATGGAAACAGTTGCGTACTCAATAGAAACAGCTAAAGTGGTGAGATTCTTTGATCTTTTAAAACATGAAAGCTAGGCTTCGGATTTATCTGACTAGCTTGTATCAGCGGTTTAAACACTAGAAATACAGCCTTTGATTCCCTGGACGAATCTAACCCAAATTTCAAGATATGAATTTTGAATGGTGAGAAAACGAAACAGAACTCCATTTTATGGACATGTATTTATATTCATACTATTTGGGAAAGGATCATTTTCCTCTGTAAATTTGTCGGCGTGAAACATAGATATGAATCTTAAGTGATCTTCATCTAGCGGCCTAAAAATATTATCCTAACCAACAAACTATATTGATGATGCAATTGAACTGTTCAATGAATCATAAAAATATGTACCTCGGCAAATGCAAAGTTTTTATCATCTGCAAAAGGTCAAAATCGAAACATTTATGCATTTAGAACGTACTGAACGAAATTCTTCATCAAAAACCTGATTACTAGACTTACTTGTTGTCGAGATATCGCTTATTTCAGCTCAGATATATGAACACCAGTTTCAGATCCGCTTTCTCTAGATTTTCAGTAACTCGTCGGTATAAATTACAAATTAAAACAATAATTTGACAAAGTTTAAAACTGAAAGCATCTCCAGTTTTGGAAGTCGTTTGCCAATTCAGAGAAGCACGTATCGGATGGAGAATTATTTGGTTTTGTACGACCGGAAAGATATGGTGTTACTCGGTTGATCGTGCATCAAGGCGATGATAACACAGGTATTATTAGTAAATAAGAATATGCAGAACAGAAGGATAAACCGGCAAATGAATATATTAAAAATTAACGCAGACAGCTGAAAATGACCACTTTGAATGAAAAGTCAACTCAGGCAAGAAATTGAGAGAAGATGTATTTTACATAGGGAATTCTGGCTTTTATCTCAGTCTGCTTCCTAATCTAAATAATTTGCGCCATGCACGATTAGCTATCAACTACGTGGGTAATAAAAACTCACGCGTTGCACTGAATTGACCGTCATACATGAATAACTAAGGAGAGTTTGCATTTTACAGACGACTGCTACCAAGCTGCCAAAACAAAAAAAAAATGGAAGCCTTTGATAAAAGGCAATTATTAAATCACCTATAGGTTTGTTTTGTCTCGACGCATGTGACAGAACTATCACATCGATATTTGTCTCCATAATTCGAAAGCGACTTAAAGGAATCTTTCTTTTTAGGAAAAAGTTGTCAAACAGAAAAGTCAAATATCTTCCAAAACATGCACCTAGAGTTCAATGAGTTTTCATAAGCTGGGAAGGGGAGAGTATAATCAGGAAAAAGAGAGGGGGTGTTGAAGCTTCTCCATGAAACTTCGTTTATTGAGAAAAAATGACTTAGTAAGTTCTACTAAGTAAGATTTCAATTGTAAGGCTACGTAAACTTTCAACAAAAACTGTACAACGTTGATCTGATCACCTCATTGTACCAAGGACTTAGCCTAATTAAGGTAAAACGTTGGTGCACATGCGTCAGAAGATCGGTGTGAATGCCAGGTAAGTCGATAAATACCATAATTTCTCTGATTTTTTTCCTTCATTTGTTTGTTTGTTAATTGTTTGCAGCCAATCTTAAGCTATCTTACATGGAAGCTTGACATTATGCAAAATAATCTGCACGCTTTACGGACCTAAGAAAATTTCCGATAATTTGTTCCCAGGCTCTACTCTTCACCATATGGTCTGCATGAGTGTCTAACATGCCATTGTCGCGAATATCACTAACAATGGAATATCTCGCCTGGAAAATTGATTTTTCGGTCTAATAATATAAACCGCGTGTGGGGGCACATCATGTCCACTACTGACTTACTTTATCTGTGTATGCTGTTAGGATCTATACCATTCGGTCATTTGGTCAAATTATCAGGTTCTCCAGCACGAAAGCAATTCCTTTCCACTGTTGCCGGTGTCTGCTTGTCTCTCGCGCTTGTCGGAGTCTGGGGAATTCTACACTCCTTTTGGACAATTTTAGGCACGTATGTGATAGTAATCTCTCTTGGTCCAAGGTAAGATTTCTATTCCTAAACATGTGTCGAATGAAGTCACCATCGTTAAGAAATCAACTTTCGTAAGCATGCATCGTGTCCCATCGTACCCACACTGTTCTTGATAGTTTGTATCAAATCATCTAATTGGTTCAACATCAGTGAGGCTTTAAGGCGTTGATAATGGTATGTTTCACATGCTTACTACCCCTCAACCTGTTGGAAATGTTGGGTCATCCTCGGTGTAAAAACCTGACAAGGTTTTCTCGGTTTCATGAGGTATTGTTTTGTTGTACTCTATTGTTTATAATGTTTTGTTGTCTTTGTTTTACGTCACTCGTGAGCTTCACAGGTTTTTACGATGAGGATGAGCCGAAATGTTAAAGTGCACCTAAACCCAATTTTTTTTGTCGCTAAACGAAATAAGCGTATTTTTTGGAGTATTTCTGTGCAAAAATTTTTTTATTTGCTCAAATCTTCAACTTTCTGTGCCCAGTCAAAATACGGAAAATCGGCCGCCATCTTGCCCCATCACCGAGTTTAAAGAGGAATGGCTCTAGCGGGTAATGTGACGTCAAATCGAGAACACGAAAGTCTACATTTCACACATTTTCACTTGTTTGGGAAGGTTGTAGTCGATATTGTCCGAAAATATGCCAACTAAGTGTGTTGTAGAAGGATGTAGCAACGTGCGAAATTTGGAAGAGGGTATCGCGCTTCATACATTCCTCATACAACACACCTAGTGGGTATATTTCGGACAATATCGATGACAACCTTCCCAAGCAAGTGAAAATGTGTGAAATGCAGACTTTTGTGTTCTCGATTTGACGTCGCATGACCCGCTAGAGCCATTCCTCTTTGAACTCGGTCATGAGGCAAGATGGCGGCCGATTTTCTGTATTTTGACTGGGCACAGAAAATTAAAGATTTGAGCAAATTAAAAAAAATTTGCACAGAAATACTCCAAAAAATAAGCTTATTTCGTTAAGCGAAAAAAAATTTTGGGGTTTAGGTGCACTTTAAGTGAACATGATCACTCGTTAATGGAAATGACAATTGTGTAGTAAATTTGTTGATTGGAATCAATTACCCATATAATACATGCCTACCTATTTGATATGTAGGTAAACAACCCAATATTTGTGAAACATTCTGGATGTATTAAGAGGTGAAATATTATTTGACTATGTTATTTTGCAGGCGGTGTGAGTGGGTGGCATTCATATTTGTGTTTGGATATCTTTTTTTCTTCCGCACATGCAAGTATTTTGGATTTGAAAAGCCCCCAGAACACAGCAATGCTATTCAGCTGTTAGTTACCTTGAGGGTGAGTTTGTAGTGTAAGATATATTGATTGTATGGCAAACTCTGTATGGGCTAAAGGTGAAGCAATTTACATTATTTTGAGATTTACCATCAGAGCAGGCATGATAAGGGTCCCCTGAGGGGTCTGGATTGCTTGCTTGACCTTGTTTTTTGTTTGTGTTTTTTTATCAACTTAAACTTCATTTAAATAGACATTAACATATACACATGAACTCATGATAATTTTGAACAAAAAAAGGGATAAAAAAAAAAACCACAGCCCTTAGTTCTATATTATTAATCAATGTTTTGAATCAATAATGATCAACTTAGTGAGGTGTAGAAAAAGTTGGGTGACAGGGTTTTACCGTAAAATAATGGTGTTGTCACAGGTAACCTTTCCTCTTTTCCAGCTGTAACCGAATTTCAAGAGAACTGCATCACCTGCTATTAAACATGAAATTAAAGTAGTTCATGCATTTATGATCATGAATTTTTTCCCCCTTTCTAGTGTTGTACACTACCATTTGAAATATTTGAGTCTGAAGAAGAAACAGGGGAAGGAGAATCAAAAAAGTCAAAGCAACCATCCTTTTATGAGTTCCTTAGTTACTCCTACTGCTATTGTGGACTCACCACTGGTCCTTACTATCGCTACAAGACTTACAAAGACATGATTAATCAACAGCATCCTGAGAAGATTTCCACCATCATCCCGGCCATGAGAAATCTTCAGACACTACCCTTCTTTGGTGTGATGTACCTTATATTAAACCGATACTTTCCAATCAGTCATATTGGGACTCCAGAATACACAAGCCATCCTTGGGGTATGATCTACCAACTAGCCTATCTTGTGCCGACGTTTCATGGGTTTCGCTGGCGTTTTTACGTAGGCTGGCTCTTAGCTGAAAGCTGCTGTATGACCCTTGGTTTGGGGGCCTATCCATTTGAAACTGAACCTAAGCCTGGACTAGGGCCTACAAAAGAAATTCCAAAGGAAAGTGAAGCTTTTCCAGAAGAAAATGGAACTGTTGATCAGACCACTTCTAAGCAAAACAAAGAATCTAATCAAGACACACACAGGTACATGTATATTAAATACAGTACTGTTACCTTAAAGCTTGAGATGTCTTAATCATTCCAATCTAGAGATCTTAAACTCTAGAATTCTGAATTCTGGAGATAGTTGGTTTTGGAATAAATTCCCACCATCTTCTACTTTCCTGTTTTAAAGCTTCATCGTGGCGAGTTCTTCTTAAACATAAAGTTGTGAAAAATGTTGACCCATATACAAGGCTTCTCTGATAAAGATAGAATAATTCCATCAGAGTAGTTCATTTTTATCAATTATTTTCTAAAATATGTTGTTTAAGAAATGCTATTATTTTTATTTTCCTCATCATTTTTTACAGCTTTGAGACAATCCACAACATAAAAATTTTTGAGGTAGAGTTTTCACCATCTATGGGGAATACAATGAAGAATTGGAACATGACTGTTCAGTGGTGGATAGCAACGTATATACACAGGAAAACTCCTTTTAAAAACAAAAACTTAAGGTAATGCAAGTCGTGCAGTTCATTGATATCAGGGCTCGACACTAATGGTAGCCAACTAGCCACAGACTAGTTGAAATTCAGTTTTGGCTAGTGGGCTACCGTTAGTGTCAAGCCCTGCCCTCTTTTATAAGCCCTTGAACCCTCTCTAATACCCCCCACACCTACTGGTAATCCCCTACCTAACCCCCCCCCCTCCCAACTCTCTTTAACAGGTCCCCGTCCCTTTTAAAGAAGCCTTTGCTCTAGATGCAAGAATGCACAATGTAACCAATGCCTATAATATTCATATGCTTTATTTCAGAATGTTCGTGACGCTTCTCGTCAGTGCCTTCTGGCATGGTGTGGCCCCGGGTTATTACCTGACCTTTCTGGGTGTTCCACTGACAGTTATTGCTGAAGTTCAAATGTCAAATGCTATCAAGCCATACTTGTCACCAGAGCTTTGTTACTGGTATGACTGGCTCAGTTGGTTTTTTCATTATCGTTCCATGGAGTATCTTGGCTGTGGATTTATGTTGCTTCAGTTAACTCCTTGCCTGGAAGCATGGCAGAGCATGTACTTTGTTGGACACATTGTGATGGCAGCATTCATTGTTATTCCTCTTTTTATTCCTAAAAAGCATACTAGTGACAAAGAGGCCAAGAAGAAGTTGTCTTAAACTATGGCCTAGAGTTTTTGATAAAATATTGTTTACTTTTATTAGTTATGATATGATAGTAATGAAAAATACTTTATTTTGAAAGCTGCTTAGCTATTTAAGTAAGTTGTGTATTTACATTGTTGCTACTATCAACATTTATTATCCAACTGTGTGCTTCATAGAGTACAAATAACGTGCAAGACAAGTACAAATATCACATGATACTTGTACTCCAGAAATATCTGCGAAATTTGCCCACACTGATAGAAATAACAATTTGGTGTGTTGATAATAAATCTCTTATTAGACGTTTTGTTGTGTAGTATCACTGAGTATTTTTAGTTGTTGTTTGTATTTGTACTCACCCTAAGGGCTCATCAAAATATGGCACAACTGGTAAAAATACTCAGTGAGGTTGATGACACATAAATAACCATCATAGCAAGTTTTTTTTTTGTCAACCAAACAAGCACGTTTTCATCATTTGTTTACAGTTTTCTTCACATCAAGATCTAAATCATAAGATTCTGTTTTCTTAATATATTGAATCCAAGATTTTAAGAGAGATAATATCAGATTACTTTAAATCACCAGCCATGAATTTGGCAGAATAAATTCACTGTTATTGTAAATACTTTGTCTTTTTTTTTGCCAACCTGTGCTATGTTGTTGAGAATAGTTTGTAACCAAAAACTCAGTTTGACCTGACTTAATCCTTTGAGAAGAGATTACTTCTACAGAAACAAATAATTTTTTATGTTATTTGATTCCTCGATATTTTTTTTGAACTTGCTGAAGGAAAAACAATTGAATTGAGTGTTTAAAGCACAAAGTTTTTGTCTTGAAAACGTAACAATAATTGGTACCATGGGTAGTAATCCAAGATGATATCTATCAAGCCAATAATTGTCCTGATTCAGAAAAAAAAATTAGCATGACTGGTCTCTTGCATTTTCCAGCACTTTGGCAGGTTTTTTGTTTTACTTTTGAGTTTCTGTTGGGCCATTGTACTGTTTGATCAAAATGCACCTGTCCTGTTATCTTGGTATGGCAACCTCATAACTGGTTAGACAAACTATGCCTCAGTGAAAACGCTGAATATGGTGATGGTGATGATGCATCATGCAAGACAGATAATTTTGTGTAACAGATACTAAAGGAGAATAATCTGTATTTAAAAAGTGAATAGTTTGTTGGGTTTGAAGATGAAGATGAAGATGATGATGATGAGGAGGAGGAGAAGGAAGAGGAGGAGGAGGAAGAGGAGGAGAAGGAAGGAAGAAGAGGAGGAGGAAGAAGAGGAGGAGGAGGAAGAGAAGAAGGAAGAAGAGGAGGAGGAGGAGGAAGAGGAGGAGGAGGAGGAGGAGGAGGAGGAGGAGGAGGAAGAGGAGGAGGAAGAGGAGGAAGAGGAGGAGAAGGAAAAGGATATTCTGTCAAGTGATGGATGAATTGCACACATGAAGTGACTTATTCCAAGCAGTTTGTCGGCTTGATTTGTTTTGTCTGTTTCTTTTTTTAATTCAATTTCTTTGATGAAGTTTAGCTACATCAAATTCGACATTGCACTCCCTGCTTTTAATAAAAAAAAAAATGTTAAGGGTAAAGAAAAAGAACTGCACTGGCCGGGAATCGAACCCGGGCCTCCCGCGTGGCAGGCGAGAATTCTACCACTGAACCACCAGTGCGGTACACACAGAAACGGGAATTCTTTTTTTATTTAAAACATTTAAAAAGGATTAAACATTTTACTTCCTTTCATTGAGTTGGTTTCAGTCAGGTTTAACAATCATACAGTGACAACCAACATAGACGTTTAAACTATTATTTTAATGGCCCCTGCGTCATTCTTTTAGCAAGTCTTTATCATATAAGGGGCAAAATTACTGAGTTGTCAGTTGGTCAAGACAGAGGCGCATTTTTTCTTAATTTTTGCAATTGCCCCAGGCAAAATTACTTGAAAATGATTGGCTGAAAATCGCTTAGCAACGGCTGCCAATGAAATTTCCCTCGTCGCTGCGCGACTTGGGCAATTTCAGCAACTTCCGAAAACACGCGTGATATTAATCCTTAATTTTACTCGGCCCCATGCGATTACCTTTTCTGATCTGACACGTGGACCTTCAAAATTAGCATACATCGAGTGTGGTTTGTTTCTTAATAACAGCCGCGGACCGATTGCCATTGAAATTTCAAGGGTGCCGGGCTTTTCGGAGAATTATCCTCATTTTGGACGGCGAAGTCGTTTCAAATGATCCTAGACTCCAATCCTGTTGTTCAGGCTCTTTTAGGGACGTTATTTACATGGGGTGTCACAGCTCTTGGATCTGCTCTTGTCTTCGTTTTTAACAGCGGACAGGTTGGATAATGTTTACCCTTCCTCCAACATGGATCGAAGCTGTAACTTTCAGCTGATCTATTCGCATGATTTCACATCAGCCGCGTGCTTAATGATAATTTTCTTTTCATTATTTTAGAGAAAGGTTCTCGATGCTAGCCTGGGATTTGCCGCTGGGGTGAGATAGATATTATGAAATTACGATCTTTTATCGTTTTAATTAGCGTGTTTATCTATACGATGCGATATACAGTAGTAAACATAAACAGATCTCCCTGTTTTTAAATTTAAAAAATTCTTAGCCCTGTTATATTCTCCCGATATTAGAAATGATATTGGATTTATTTTCTTTTAAGTCCATAATATTTTTGTTACGAGGCAAATGGTATGTTTCTTTTATAATGGTAATATGTGTTGGGTCATGCATTTCAATATCACTAGTTAGACAATAATTGGTGTGATTTATTTAATTTAATATCTTTTGTTAAATTGAAGCCCAAATACCATATTTCTTTGAATAAGCGCCAGGGCGCCTATTAATTTTTTTGGCTGAAAGGACACACTTAGGAAGGGGGTGCTTTTTAAGAAACTATTAACCTGTACTGATTCAGCTTTTCGTCAGCTGTTCCTCAGGGGACCAAAAGGCTTAAGTCAGTCAAATTCAGCTTTAGTTGAAGCTTAAAAACTGAAAATGAAGTGGTAATAGAAACTGGTCATCCTTGTATCCTTATTTATGAAAGAGTTGAAGTAGGGGAGAGGAGGGCTTGTCTGTTATATTGGCCCCAGGGGGGGTATGTGGGTACTTATTCAGGGAGGGCACTTATTCAATGGAATGCAGTATTATAATTTTGGCACGGTAAGTAGATTTGAAGAACTTTTATTACAGGAATGAAATCCCATTTTTTCCTCTGAGTATTGGATACCATTAAGACTGGTAGGCCTGAGCAGAAGTTACTCTTCTGTACTCATTTGAAAAAGAGTACTAGCAAGATTGAGTGTCATTTGTCTTTTGGACCTGGTAAAATACACAGTACATCAAGTTAGCATGGTCTGCAAACAAAATGTGGCAGCTAATTGTAAAAGATTACTTTTACTGTTTAACTAAGAAACCATGAATACATGATATGTGTTTGGAGTTTTTATTATGTTGCAACCAATCACATGAGGGATCAGGACATGTAAGCAAACCACAAAACCACTAACTAATTTGCCTTACCATCTATAGTTAAGATATCTTACGCCTGATTGGCTTGTTTTCCTTGACACAGGTATATTGTACAGAAAATGTCAGGTGTTCAATGCTTCTGAGTTTCACTGCAATCTTCATTTTTGGCCATTTTATGTTTATGTATTTTGTGCATAATGTCTCTAATATCTTTGATTGTTTTATTGCAGGTCATGCTGGCAGCTTCCTATTGGTCCTTGTTAGCCCCAGCCATAGAAATGGCAGAAACTTCAGGAAGTTATGGAGAAGGTGGAAAGTTTGCCTTTGTTCCAGTGTCTATAGGGTTCATTGTAGGGGCAGTGTTTGTTTATGGGGCAGACAAGCTTATGCCACTTCTGGTAATTATTTCACTCTAAATTAATACATAATTATATTTCACTGATTTAAAGGTGAACGCTATTCTGTGTAAGCATCATTCTCCAGTTTGCATTAATTTTTAATTTGTAATTTGTAATTTTCTTTTCTAAGGGTATGGAATCATCTAATTTTGCTGAGGCCCTAACTGGGGATTTTCAGAATGGTAGTGCTTGCAAAGAGAAAGATTCAAAGGATGACATCCATCACACAGAAATCTCCATCCATAACTTGTCACACAACAGAGATATATCACAGCTTACACAAAGAAAGAAGGAATATTTACACAGTTCCAGTAACAGAGACATTGATCACGAAGGACAGATATCACAAGAGAAAAAAGCCAGCTGGAGGAGAATTTTATTACTGATCGTAGCAATTACAGTTCATAATATTCCAGGTAACATTTTAAGGAGAATTTATAACATAATTTTTGAATTAGTGGCCATAAAGGGAAATTCAGGCATGCCATTCCTTAATACTGTATTTAGTTACTTTTGGGTTACAAATTACAATTATGTAGAGTTTTCTATCTAGTGAGACATGTTATGTCCTCTCAAGGGCAGTCAGAACTGAAAGACTGTGTAACGTACGCACCGGTAACATCGCTCAATGGCTATCCGAACCATATACCAGTGGTTTCTATAACAAAATTAAATTACACTAAGTCTAACTACTGAAAATAAATGGCATGAACAAAATAATAAACGATATAAACGCGGTGAAATGAAAACATAAAACACACCTGACAGTTTGGATCATGAAATAATGCGAGACGCAGCTTAAAGACAAACAACACCAAACTACGTAATATAAAGAAGCTTTTACGTGCGAACAATACAATGTATATGTTGACGGGAGGGGACTGAACCCCACCATGTGAATGGACGGCTAGCCCCAAATTCGTTGTAACAGACTGTGAGCAGTGAAATTTCTTGACATTACTACATTACAATCAATGCTTAAAACTGTAAATATGGCAGACAAACTTTTGCTTAAGTTTGTTTAAGTCAAGTTTTGGTGTAATCATTACATCATCTTCAAGAGGAGGATAATCCTATAGCAACATGGTGGCTTAAAGGTTTCTCTTAATATAAATGATTGAATGCCTTTGGTCAAGTAAATTTTACTTGTTCAACTATGAAATCATTATCAATGACACTTTTTTGCAGAGGGTCTGGCTGTTGGAGTAGGGTTTGGTGCGGTAGGAAAAACAGCTGCTGCAACCTTTGAAAATGCAAGGTACATGAGGGTTTTAATTAAAACTTCCTCATTCAAGTAATTGTTTGTAAGAGGCTCTTCCTAAATTTTCTTCTTCTTGTGTCTGTTGTATACTTTATCTAGGAATTTAGCAATAGGTATCGCAATTCAGAATTTTCCAGAAGGACTAGCCGTCAGTCTCCCACTCCGAGGGGCAGGATTTTCCTCATGGAAGAGCTTTTGGTTAGTGTATATGTTTGTGGTTTTCTTCAATTCACAGCATGATTTCAGTTACATGTAACTTGGTGTACATAGTTTTGGCTGGTTTAACACTTCATCTCCTTGAAGTGAATATTACAATCATGTAATCTGTAAATTCTCCATGTGATTCAAATATGTTATCTTGCAAAGGGGTAATGAGAATTTTCAAGCTTATTTGCAAGAGGGAGCCAACTTGAATATAATTTTTCGTTTAATATACATGGAATTGTACAGGTATGGTGAGAACTGATGATCACAAAATATGTGTCAATGACAGTTTCATTATTCCCATGCCTACGGCAGGCAGCATGCCAATAACTTCTATTAACAATTACTGTAAGTTTAACCTCTGTAGTTGAGCATTTTTACATTGGACTATTGACTTTCCTCACTTGCTTTGCTGTATTGACTTTTATTCTAGGTATGGTCAGCTAAGTGGAATGGTAGAACCATTGGCTGGAGTGTTTGGTGCTCTTGCAGTAGTGGTGAGTGCTAGTACCATTGTTCCAGAAAAAGATGAGAATGTATCTATAGTGACAATATTTCGGTTATTTTTCTGACAGTGAAACTTTTCTCTCGATGAGAAGAGAGCTCAAAATATGTAGTTTGCAATGGTGAACAAACCCAAAACAATAAACTAGGAGTTAAAAAGATGGCTCCCAAATAGAAAGAAAATTAAAATTTAACAAACTTGAAAATTTTTGGCTAAAATTTTACAAGTGTTCTAAAGTAGTCACAAATTTGGTTGCTCTTGTTCTTTTGCATCCATTCATTGGTTTCTTCATCATGTGAAATGCTAGTCATAGGGTTCAAAACTGTTGTAGGTGTTTTGCCAACCACCTTTAAAACTACAATAAGCTAAAATTTTGTTTCAATGATGTGTTACAATGTGATGTATATTTGATATTCTAGGTTGCTGAGCCCTTGTTACCATATGCTTTGGCATTTGCAGCTGGTGCAATGGTCTATGTTGTAGTTGACGATATTATACCAGAGGCCCAGACAAGGTTTGACAAAATTCATTTTCCAAATATCATATACATGATACTGAACAGTTTTCAATTTCCACAAGTATTTGTAATGTGCAACTAATTGGGTTGCCCAGACGTTAAATGAGATAATTTTCTCTTTTAGAAATATGAAAAAAAAAAAAACTGCAGCCTGATATTATGTGAATTATCAGTGAGGTGGCAAAACCATTAATTTTTATTTTATTTTAATTTTTTGTCATTAGAATAATATTATATTTATTTATTATGTAATTGACACGTTTCTTATACTACCTGCCTCAATTAGCTTTGCTATATTGCAGGTAGTCATAATTTTTAAATTAAATTGTGATCATAAATAAAGATGTTGTTGTTGTTTTCTTCATTCTTACAGTGGTAATGGACAGTTAGCTTCATGTACAACGATTGTTGGTTTTGTAGTCATGATGTCCCAAGATGTGGGGCTTGGATGAAAACATAACTTGTGAAACCTTAATTAGAACTTTTAGTGTATTCAGTTATTCGCTAACATTTAATAGAGGCTTTTGGAACTGTAGCATACATCTTGAGTCATTAATGGTAAAATGTCTTGCTATTTTGAAAGAAGGGGATTTAGAAAATGCTCGCCAACGATAGCTTCTGGGAAACAGTTTGTGCAGCTTTTGTCCAAAAAAAGGGAAATAATCGATGATTGATTTAATCCAATAATTTTTTCATATTCAAATGATCTTTTCTAGAATAGACCTATAAACAAAATAAGTACTCCTGTATAAGGCAGTCATTAGCTAAAAAAGAAAAAAAGAAAAAAAAGAGAGGAAAAAAATAGAAAAAAAATGCAAGGATCCATACTTGGAGCTTGCAATTTATTTGTAGCATGATAGTGTAATAATTAGTTTTCTTGATTTCATCCTCTAGTAATTTAGGGCACAATATTCAGCAGTTTCATTATGTTATGCCACTTGATAAATATGTAATAGCTGTACTTTGTTAGTCCAATGCAGCAAACTTCTGATACTTGTCTTTTAGTTACATAGATTCATAGCTTTCTTTTTAAAGAAATGCAGCTAATTGAATCACGCTAATTCTGTACTTTGGAGAATTTTCAATGAACATTCAGTTCTACTTGTTTGATGGATAGTTCATGAAATGGGTTATTATGTTCCTAATATTTACTAGGTTGGGCATTACAAATTTTGTGAATGTTGGAGATGGCTGTTTCCAGTGCAATATAAACACATGGTAACTTTGTCGCTCCAAGACAAAATTCTTGTATTTATAAGTCATCATAGATTTCCACTGTGCTTCATTGCTACCATTTTCAGTGAAAAAAGAGTATACACCGGATGCAAATATGGTGTCCAATTTGAATTGCCATAGTTTTGGGCTGACTAGCCTCGTCTTCACGTGAAAACACGAAAGGATTATTACATGTGTGAGAGGCTAGTCAGTCCAGAACAATGGCAATTCAAATTGGACGCCATATTTGCATTTGGTGTATACACTAAAAGAACTTGTTGGGAACTCTTTTGTGATCTCTTCAGTCATATTAGTCTTGGATCTTCTTCTTTTCTGCAAGCAAAGATCCTGGGTTGTGATATGGAAATTAAGTTATAGCTCAGTATTTCTTCAGTTGTTGTAATATGTTGCTGTCTTTCTTGTATTTCTTGTATGTCACTCTATACTATTCGACGTATCCCCTCAAAGAAAGATCCTAGGTAAGATATGTTCATCATACATGAACAATGTTTTGGACTGCGGGCTCACTGTAGCAAAATGGCGGAGTATACGGCGACGCTCTAAGGCCATTTAACAGCAACCCCTGACTCAAGAAAATTGTTGTCACAGGGCCGGAAAGTAATACCCATGATTTATTCCAAATTTTCGTAAATAAATGGTCTTCAACTAGGCATTTCTGGCAATGCTGATTCACGAACGATTGAACAACATTGGTAAACCAGCTGTTAAAAGTTGGTCTTTTCGAAAGATGGACTTGTCTTTGTTTAGCAGGATTTCAGAAATTTTACATCAAGTGGAGAGTGCAAGTTACGTGAGAAGAGTATCTTTAGTAGTTTTCCTTGTTTTTTCCGCATTTCTTTTGAATTTAATAGTTGGACGTTTATTGGAGAAGATACGGCGGTTGGTAATGAGGAGAATTCGCATTCCACCCGACCATGTGGACGAAACGGTGTTTGGACTAGATTTAGCCTTTGGACTGGTTAATCTAACATGCACGGCGTTACTTGCATGGGAAGTACATAACATTGCTTCATGGATATTGCAGATTGATCTTCAATAGCGAACTTGCCAAAATCGCACTCAGTATACTTGGGACGCCTGTGATTCAAGAAACATAAATAAAGCGACGAGCATTGACAGATAGTATTTCAATCCATTACTCTTGACTCGAAGATATTTTAAAATGAAGAAATATTTTGTTTAAAAAGTCTTTCAGGAAAAAACCCAGTTTCGTTGGGTAAAAATTTAACAGTACCCTGCGACTATTGACTCGCAACCCACAAGTTACGACTCGTGACTTGACCCACCACCCGTAACCTTCGTTCTAGACCACCCGCTGGTCCACAATTTTTTGTACCTTATGATTTACACCCGTTATTTGGAATGACGCATGCACAGTGCTGGATCAAACGAGGATCACGACCCAATATATAACAGCTGCGAATGAAATGATATGACTTAATTTATATCCTGTCGAGGAAGTAAACAATACTCTGTTAAAGCCGAATTAATTTTGAAAATATCGTTTTTCCGCAAACCATGAAAGCTACTTTACTTTACTTCGTCTCGTAGACCATGAGCAACTTTGCGTTTTCACCTCAACTTCAAACAATTTTTATTTACCATTGCAGTATGTGGCTACTTTCAATGAAGCAATTATCACTTGTACAACAATGCGAAGCAGGCTTTACTTTTTTCCGCGTTAAGGGCCCTTTGTTGTCGGAATCAGCTTTCATTCTGAAAGCTCTCAAAAAGGTGATCAAATGAATCACTCTTCAGAGTTAATAGTTCATCAGTCCAGTATGTCAACCACACTTTTTGTGGGAAAATGACTAATTTCTATGGCGTTTATGGGTATGAAAGGATAAAACTTAACTAGCAGGAAGGATTTGAGTGCAATTTTTTTCAGAAAAAAGTAAAAGATCGAAAAATAACCTAAGATTTTCGAATCGCTTTTCTTTATGAATTTGAGTAGTTTGGGGATATTTCGTTTTAGAATGACAGGCTTAAAAATCACGTAGAAAAAGAATAACCACGTTGACACCGGTGAAAAGTCAAGCTGTTATTGCAAAAATGTGATTAACACTTTAGGGTTGGGGGAATGACATTTTTTATTTCCTTGAAAAACTCGACTGTAGGATGTCATGGAAATTTTCTCAGAGACAGCCGACAGCTGCCAAGTGTTCCGCCTCCGCACAACCTCGTACGGAAAAATGAACGACCGAACATTTTCAAACCTTTGTATGTTTGTAACGTCTTTTCTTTAATTTAGTACAATAGTTCGTTATCCCGCAGTTATCTGAAATTTTCACCTTTTTACGTGAGAAGAGGATGTGTTGATGACCTTCATTAAATAGTGTTCTGAAACGATGGCGGTCATCGCTACGAGTATACCAGTTCAATTTAAATTCATTCTTGGTAAAAAGGTAAAGCAATCAGTTAAATAAACTATTTATTATACTCCCTTGAACCACAAGGAGGTTTTTGATAAACCTATGCGTTCTACCACGTTTACTGGTCAATAAGAACGTTTATCTCATGAACCATTCGCTCGTGTGAAGGTGTAAATATGGATATTTTATTGCAAAGTGAAGGAAACTTTTGGTATTAAAGCTTTTCACACGACGCTTGGACAATCTGATTCTGTGTCTGCTTTTTCAAATCAACCCAAAATTGATTTCATGCGATTTACAGCCGGATCTGTTTTTACCTAATCAGGAAAAAATAAGTTTGTCAGCCTTTTTAACCCGAGGATTCGAGAAAAGAAAGTCGAGTCGTAAAACTGTTTTCCAGACGCAATTCAAAAGGTCAAGGTTGTTTTCTTGTAAATTTTAGTTCAAAATGATTTTTTCGCAAGTGATTACGAGGGCATAAATTTGGTTATGTGTCGGCCTAGCCGTCTTACAACCGCCTTCGTGTGTTTTGTTTTTATCAAATATTTCCTTCCGAAAAGATCCCTCCGCTCAAACACCCACTGCATGCATTGTTGTTTCTTTAAATTCGTCGATTCGTTTAAATTTATGAAGGGTCATAGAATACCACAATTTATTCTTAGAATTGTTTTCGAAGTAAATGTTGTTGGAACAAAATGACAATTTTCATGTCTCCTGCAATATTTACTTCGTAGGTTCTCAGTGTGAATGGTCATTTTCCTAACAGCCAATCAAATTTGCATATTTTTCAACAGTTTGAAATCTATTGTGCATGCAATTTTCTGTTAACATTTCAGTGAAAGTGAGGGTATCAATGTATGTTTTTCGAGCTTTCCCGTAAAGAGGAAAATCTAGACGATTTTTTGTAGACCTCAGTGAAGAAAAAATATCGACAATTCAAGTTTGGAACGCCCTAAAATAAGTGATAGTTTTTTTTCCCTTGCGAAGACTTAGAGGCGAACATCATACCACCGATCAAAACGGAATTCAATATCAGTGGCAGATGTTTGTAGATAAGTCTTCTCATTAACCAAGGCGAAAAAGAGACAGGAATTGAACTAATGCAAATGCAAATGTGAACTTCAAGCTCCAAATGAGAAGCGTTGATTCTACTTTGCGTTTAATTTTTGACGATTATTGTCCGTGAGAAAGACTTAAGCACCACTTTGCGTCGATCTGAAGACCGGTCCCACAAAAAAATGGGTATTAATCCCTCATGGAAGGTGAATGAAATTCACCGTTTGATTTCAAACGTAACTTTATGAAAACATCTGCTGTCACACGATGCATTGATTCGCTAGTGTTTGTGTCACTCGGAGAAAAAAAATTAGCCACTGTACTTTGAAGGCGAAAACACGTCGCAAGAGGGTCGCATGTGCACGAACAGAACAAAGAGCAGCTTTCATCTAGACGGGGAAGAGGAACCAAGTGCCTTAACTTCCTTATTCTTGTTAGATCTGAGTCTGACATCTCGGTAGTAAGACGTTCACAAAAGGTAGAGAAATTATTTTCTCTTCAGTGAAATTGTCAGAAAGTCAAGATTCACATATAGCTGTGGACTGTGCTTTGCCAGCGAGAATTGCTTGGTGTTCGCGAACGATATTTCTGGTTCGTCCTTGACCTTATCGCTCTTCGACAGCTATAAAACTATCGCAAAGGGAGAACAGAGACAACCTGCTGAAAAGTTCTGCTGAATAATCGTCCAAGCGGCAACATTTAGCGAGACAGTTATTGGGCTACTGTTAAGATATTTTGACCCAATTCAGACACAGCAAATCATGTCAAATTTTAATTTCTCGCCATCATTAAATCGCACGAGTAACTCTGATAGTGACCAAGGAGAATTCCTGGCGTTAAGGATCATTCAAGGGATCGGGATGTGTTTATTTATTCTAACTGGGATTCCCGGGAACTTTTTAGTATGTTATCTAGTTCGGAGAACGCGACGACTTCGAACAGTCACAAATCTAATTATAAGTAACCTGGCCGTTGCGGACCTGGGGATGTGTCTATTTAATATCCCCGTTTCCTTGGTAACTGTCATTTATAACCGTTGGGTATTGACTGATTTCGTGTGCCAGATCGCAGGTTTCACTAACTCCTTATTCCTCTTCGAAGCTTTGTGGTCTCTTGCCTTGGTCAGCATTAGTAGATACTGGTGTATCGTACAGCCTGGTAAATTCTCTGCCATTTTTACGCGCCGGCGAACCTTGGCCATGATTACGGCAACGTGGATCTTGTCGCTTCTCTGTGCCCTTCCACCCCTATTTGATTGGTCTAAATATGTCTTTACCGTCGGTAAATCAACGTGCTATTTCAACCTAAATGAGCACCTACCATACACAATTATTTTAGCAATTGTGGTGTTTATTTTGCCTTACATTTTGATCACAGTTTCTTACTACCGAATCTTTCGCTTCATTCGAGGTCACAGCAGAAAAATGAGTATCAACAGTTTATCAGCAAGTTTCAGAAAGGCCACCCGTTCTACATTTCAAGACTTCAAAGTGACAAAATTATTGCTCGTAGTTGTCTGTGTCTTCGTAGCCTGTTGGACTCCACATATTACTGTCAACCTCATGAACGGTTTTGGCATCATTCAATCAATTCCGCGAATCTTGGATGCCATGAGCACGTTTTTAACTTTCCTTTCTAGTTCTTGCAACCCGTTTATCTACGGACTCATGAACAATAAGTTTCGCAAGGGTTTTCGCGCAGTTCTCTGCGCACCTTGCCACAAATGCGCAAAACAAAAGGCGCCTGTGCTGGAACGGAAAATTAGCGGCGAAACCACCAGGAATTTAAGTTCACGATCAAGAAGTAGCCACAGAAGAGAATGGAGAATTGTAGTGGAGGCAAGAAACACAGTTTACGAGTCTTGTGTATAATAGCTCAATATTTACTCTCAAAATGCAAGTCACTTTGCCGTAATTTCCGTGCTGAAGTTTTACTAGCTTACGTGCGTGGTCATTGGCCATTTGGACTTTGGTTTTTTTCTCCAGATCGGATAATGGCAGGCACTTGAGATCTTCCACTGACAGAGAACGCTACACAAGCGCAATTAAGGGGTCACAACGGCGTTACCGTAAAAGGAGATATTTATGCTCCTTATTGATTAGTCCCGGTTTAAAGAGCGTTTGATCGAGAGAAGCTTTGAACAAAGGGGGCATAGAGGAAAGATATTTCAGGTGCATCTGCATTTGCTTTTTGTCGTGGGTACATTAATAAATTATGGTTTAAGATAACCGGTAGTCAAAAGACTGTTATCGCACTTAGACATTTAGATCTAAAGGCAAAGCAGACTCGACCTGTTCACCTGTGTTTCCCAGCGTTTCGGGAAGTTTCCTGATTGGCTGTTTCATAAGTTTGTTTTGGTTTTACCACACTCAAATGATCTCTATTTCCTCGTTTTCCAAGAATGTTGGATCTACCGTAATGATTTGACTTTGCGCTGTTTTTCGATTAAGGGCCACTTTGTTTTCGTCAATTAGCAACCCTATCCTAATGACGGCCGCTGTTGAATACGCACCCTCACTTTGATAAGTGCCCCTGTTTCAGTGGTGGCACTGCTACTGTGGTTCATCTTCTTTGACTTCCTCATTCAAACCCTGATAAAAATTTTTAAAAATTAAAAAAAAGGGGTCTACGTCTCAGCCTATCATCTATTACGTCCACGTTTGTGCACGGTTCCTTCAAACGGAAGATCTCGTCCTAAAATTTTTTAGACGATTGCTTGGCTGTTCGTTCTAGCTAGGAAGGATCCAGGGACAACAAGACCGGTTAGCAGTGAGTCTTCATGACTCCTTTCAAATGATCAAATGAACATCAAAGCTTATTCAGCACATTTCTTAAAAAAAAAAAAAAAAGAAAGAAAAAAAAGGAAAAAGAAAGAGAGAAGTGCACTGTCCCTGATAAGTACCCTGTTTCGAGTATACGCCCTCTCTTCAGGTATCCTAAGTAAATAAGCACCCCGGTTGCTAAATTGAATCGTTACGGTAACTGTCTGTAGGCAAAGTTCAATGAATTATTAACTCTCTAAGCAAGAACAAGACCACCTGACAAAAAGATTCAAAGCTTTGGTCTTTCTTCATTTTACACTTTATACAATACTCAGTCGTAGTCATCAACGCACTACCGTAGAGCTTTACAATAGTTTAGAGTGGCTGGAGATTAATGGAAGCTATTTACTTTTTCGAGAGAAAACCAACTCACATCTCAATGCTCTAGTTCTCGTTGCACCTATGTAAACTTGTGAAAGAGATTGACTAGCGGTTGATCTTCATTCTTCAGCTTACGTTCGATTGTCAAACTCCACTCTATTTGGTTAAGTTGACTTAGTCACACAGTATAAAAAGAGCTAAAGCATATCAATATCTTTCAATCAATCGAAAGATTAGTGTCTGGCATTTGGATGGGAATTAAATAAACTATGACACTACACTATTTCTTCATAAACTCGCGGATGGTGTTCCGGCCACCACACCAATAGTTCAGTATTAAAAAAAAAGGAGAGAAAAAGTGCCTCCTATTAGTTGATGTGCACTGGCAGGACTACCACGGACACAGCTTAACTATTCCACTGCGAGCAAAAACACAAGACGTCTCTCTCAGGAACTAAAAGAACGATAACAACATAATACTTCCTACTTCTGGATCACAATGATGTTAGCCTCTTATGTAAAGAGATGTTCATTAGTGTGTATTTTTTCAAGTCATTTTGTAGCACGCGTGAAATGTTTCGATGAATGACGTACATTGGAGAGTTCCATCATTCCAGGATCCCTTTCCTGCTGCCTGGTTCCACTGGCGCGTCTCAATCCAGTCCCGGAGGACGTTGGAGTCATCACAGGGGTCGAACGCACATGGGCACCAGACATTCGCGACATGTCACCCCGAGGGAGATCCCCGCCTGGGATATCAGCTGGGGCCCCACGATGAAGGCGCGTGATCCGTCTTTCTCTTTCAGCCCGTGAAATGGGTCTCTGTGCACCTTTTAGGGCAGAAAACAATATAAACACGATGAAGATACATGCAGGTATACCATTCAGTGAGTTAACTTAGCAAACGAAGACAGTAACAGTAACGTGTTGATCAATTCGAAGCTTCAACATCCACCCCCCACCCCGGCAATCCCCCAAGCATTTCAACTTTTGGAGATGAGTTCAAATGCCCCTACCAATTTTTTTGCGAAAGGCAAAATAAGCGACCGTGACTTTCTCCCCATTGATCAAACTCTAAAGCCCAGACCTTGTGGAACCTTTCTTCTGTGGCCATTTTCTTGCGACAGAGAATTATTTACCTTTAACTCTTCCATCATTTGTATTCTACTGGAAAAGCTTGAAACTTCTAGTTCAAATTCCCCGCCCTGATCAGACAAGGTTAAAACTCCCCATCCCTCATCACGAGCGGCAGTCAAATGCAAATGGGTCGCGCAAGGGTGGAGGTGGGGATGTTGAAGCTTCAAATCTTGAACCTACCAACAGGGGTGGGCGTGGCACCACTCAGTGGATCTCGGAGCCGACCGGATGCCCCACCAGCAACAGCACGGGTAGTGGAGCTTCGATGGTTCCGCTCCGGTTCCCTTGGTTCACGTTCCCTCTCAAGTGCCTTCTCTCCTCCTCTCATTGGTGGTCTGTCAGCGCCGGCATCTGGCTCACGACCACTTCCCTATGGCAGAATAGGCGGATTCATGCTGACGTCATTATTTACATTTTTGCTCATTTGCATACGGCTTTGCGTAAAGAAGGAAGCATGTTAGATACAAATTGACTTCAGGCAGCTAAAGAGTTAGAAAACCTTAGTACATGGTGAAATTTTTAGCTCTTTGGGTGTAATATTCAAGGAGAAATAGTCCATCAAAAACTGCAAAATTTCTGGGTGGCAAAAGCGCTAATGAGCTCATACATTCTATGTAAAATTTTGAGCTTTTAAACCCGTGTTGCACAAAAAGTATTCAATGCATCAGACTCGTATTCATTGGCCGAGTTAATCGTACTTTGACCTTTCCATATTCAAAACTGATTTATTTTTAGCTCCATCAGAAACTGAATTGCTTATGCTAATGAGGCAAATCTTGTAAACAAGGATTCCCCTATAGAGAACTGACTGTTAGAAGCTCACAAAAAGAAAGTATTGAGAAAAGTTTCAGTTTCCAAAATAGGCTAGTAGCTGCAATTTATAAATCCTGACAGTGTAGCTGGGAAAATCACGCTTATTTCAGTCAGCCAGCACTTAAATTTTTGTTTCTCTTGCTTAAATTAAGATTGAATTTCCACTGCTCTGTTGAGTGCAGTCATTGATTGCAACCGTTGCAATCAGCAGTGCAACAAAATGCTCTACCCAGATCTCATAGATAAAGTAAATATTGTGGGATGAATCCACCACAAGATTACCACCCTGATCATTCAATCACTTAGGAAGTTGTTAATTTTCTGTTAGTTATCAAACCTCGCCTAAAAGAGTCATACCAAAGGGTCAGGAGCATCTATTCAACAAAAGGAGACAAGTGTAAACTGTTTGATTTTCACATAGCCTGCAGGGTAAACTAAAACTAGTTCAAAGAAGCTACATGCATACTAATTCATAACTCACAAACTTGAGGAGATTCCAATCAAATATGTAGTCATAAACATATCCTTGACAGTGAAAAAGGTTGCGGAAAAGTTGGCGTAGATAAGAGTAGTCTGGCTTGTCATCAAAGCGTAGTGACCGGCAGTTATTGAGGTAAGTGGAAAATTCAGCTGCAGAATCAAAAATTGTTCAAATAATATTTTAGAATGATTAAGAGTCTTTAAATAAATAGATTATGACAGTTTCCTTCCCCCAAAAGAAGAACTCTCCAGAAAAACAAAAAATAAATAAACAAACAAAAAGGGGTCCCTACAATCAGGCCAAGTGGTTTCTACCACCAACCTTTGACAATCTCATGATGGTTAATCTGGGGAGATATTGTTTCAGGAGATCAAAAGTTGATCTAGGTACTAAAAAATTCTGGTTGCCAGATTAAAGAACGATCCCTAAATGTAAAATCATGATTGTTCAAAAAAAATCATTAGAGATCATTACTGTCAAATGACTGCAATAATTACTCATAATTACTTACCCCTTTCACACTGACAACTTCAAGTCTTGCATAACAATGAACATAATTATCTATGAAAAGTGGCTAGCCTTCTAAAATTAAAAAAATTAATTCCTTTCGATCATGAAGACATCATTACTTTTCTGTAAAAATATATCAAAACACTTACATGGAAATCCTTTACAGAGGATCTCAATGGGTGTGGACATTTTCTTTTCGCTGATCCGTTCATATTTTTGTTTTTTAGTGGCAGCTTTAAGGCCTTGCCATGGAAGGCTTCCCAGGTTGAAGTACATCAGTACATAACCAAGTGATTCTAAATCATCTCTTCTGCTTTGTTCTACAGTCGGGAAAATATACATCAAAGAGATGTGTTATGTTAAACTTTGTAAGCCAAGTGCATAACCATACCAGAGCATCCACCCATTTCCTTGGCACTTCGAGTGACTAAGGGTTTTGCTATTCCACTCATACAGGATACTTGTAACCCCTGGAAATTTTTCATGTATCCCAAACAGTTTTCCAATAATCATCAGAGGAGAGTGAAGGGCCTTGCCCAAGAAAACAACACAAATAAAGCCAGTTTTCTTTACATAAGAGATGACACAGACATTGCAACCTTTTTGCACCTTGAATCATAATTATTCAAAGCGAAAAGAGTGGCCTTAACAATTCTGCGAACATTGAAAGGTTCAATAAGCAACAAATTTACTCCATGACAAGCATGTTCAGAATGTGAAATGCTAGTCTCAACCTACCAATTCCCAGGTGAGTATTGATACTGGCATATCTGGCTGTTCCAGTGAGGTTTTTATTTTCTCTGTATGGTATATGTTGATGTGTTCTTGGGTCTCTGTACTTCTTGGCAAGTCCAAAGTCAATGATGTACACTAGACTCCCCTTCTTTCCAAGTCCCATCAGAAAGTTGTCTGGCTTGATATCCCGGTGGATGAAATTTTTACAATGAACATACTCTATTCTGCTGATCTGAAAACAAATAGAATTGTTCACATGAATTGAATTCTCTTACTCTTCCAATGGAAATGTAACATGCTGAACCCTTGAAATCCTGTACCCCACAGAATCAACCGGTCAATGTGCAAAAAACAGTTGAATTCTTAGTCTAGGAAAAACCAACAAGAGAAAAGTCAATAAAATCAACTGATTTTTAATATAACTAGAAGCGTTCTCTCAGCCTTTCTGATAGAAAGAAACTTTCTTTTTGGTGCCGGCATTTGCCTAAGTTTCTTATGCATTTATTGGTTTATCCTATAATTGTTTTCTGACTTGGTATACCAGAGAAGCAGGTTCCTCACATAAGTATAGACTCTGTACAGAGAGCTGAAAACAGTATTTGTTATGGAGTGTGAAGACCCTTTTCAGGGATGGGGTGGGGGGAGGCAGTGCCACATATTATTGGCTATGTTTTCAATACTTATTAGTAGACACCATTTCCATTTTTGTTTGTTTTGATTCGATTTGATTAAATTTTGTTTTGCAGGTTAAGGGGTTGTAGCAGGGTGAGTCATTGGCCAAATAGTCTGTCTTCATAATTTCTCTCTTTCCCGGTTGACAAAAAATTCTAGGGTGAGATAGCTTTTAATTACAAACAGCCCCAGGTGCTAGGGTGATGACACTTACCCCCTGCAAGAAAAATCTATAAAAGCTTTTTTTTCTTAGCACCCAAAGAAAACAAAAAGTCACTACCAAAGCTTATTAGCAGATGAACTATTGATTTTATGGGTTTGTTAGACTGGTACTCATGAACCTGTGAAATATACTTGAGCATAAAATGAATAAAGGGTGAAAGTTTTTAAAGAAACTGTGGTGCTGCGTCAGTGGGGGTAACAAGATAATTTGGTATATCAACTAAGTTAAAATTGTAAATTGGCCACCATAACAATTTAAAAAGCTGACATTTCAAGCATTAGCCCTTCGTCATTTGCTTTGAAGAAGGGCTAATGCTTGAAATGTCAGCTTCTTAACTCGTTACAGTGGCCAATTTACAATTTCAACTTAGTTGATATACCAATTTACTTGAGCATAGTTTGTGCTATTACCCAACAATTTGTTTGTTTCCATTTGGGGTTACAGGGCTTGCATAAAAATAATGCAATAAACTATTAAGAAGCAGTACTTTGAGAAGGACACATGTACCTTGAGGCTGCCCTCTACCATACATGTACAAATCTCTAGCATGATATTCAATTATTTTAAACCCCATATTACTAAATAGATTGCAACAGCAATACACCTTACTGTTAATATGAAATTAGTATAGTCTTCAGATATGAGCAAAAAAGAGGTACAGAACTGATGTCCCTCTATAGCCCTTTGATAATCAGTATCAAACACATTTAATGCTGTTAGTAATTTTGGCTGTAATAAAAATGCCTGTCTGGCTAATCCTGACAAACTTGAAGATAACCAATCTCCAATATTCATCATATGTATAAAACTATGTGCACAGCTGATCCCTCATCTGTTATTGTAAATCAAAGAGCACAAACTCATTGCAACTCTGTCCTGCATTCTGTCCCAAAACTAACTTGTTTCCCTTTTGTTGGGGTAAACATATATTGGAGGACAAAGGATTTTTTTTTTGTTTACGCTTCTCGATTGACATTAGATAGCTCAGTTGATATAGCATGTTTCTTGATGAAAGGTTCACTCCTAACTGTTTGCTCATGAGAGATCGCTCATAAGGTTCACAGACAGATCCATTCTGAAAACATTCCACATCTTTTAGTGTGGGTCTACTGTGAATGCTGTGTACATCGTTAATATGCATTTTGAGCACATTTGCCATTACACCATGCCATGCAAGTCAAAATGTTGCACATCCAGCGGAGTCAAAACATCACGCATGCATATTTAGGACTGACTGTAATTTGCAACTGAACCGAAAAAAAAAAAAAAAAAAAAAAAGCTGCAATTTCAACTCAGGTGTTCCTTGGAAAGCCCGAGTGTAATGACGTAATCGTTTTGTATATCACGGGACTTTGTAGAAAGTACATGCTTTTAGGTAGCGCCGTGTGCTCAACACAGTTCTTTGATTAAACAGTTCTTTTGATTAAATTCGATTTGAAGATGTTACATTGGCGACAAGGATATTTAGGAGTCTGCAGCATTTACTCTGTTAAATCAGGAAGGAAGGAATTATGGCTACAATTGCAAATTTTGGCAGCGAAATTGAGCAATTCGACATGGACGCCAAGAGGTCAAGTTTAGCGGCAAGATGGCTTGAATGGAAATCGTCCGCTAGTTATGCGGTAAAGGCTAAAGGGATCAAAGACCCAGAGCAAAAAGAAGCGACACTCTTACATACAGCTGGAAGAAAACTTCAAAAGGTCTACGAAACTCTTCTAGAACCGCCAGGAAATCAATTACTGGATGATCCAACTGTTCATGATATTGCGATTGCAAAGCTGGATCGCTACTTCACAGGAAACGTAAACCAGCCCTTTGAATGGCATAAATTTCGGTCAATGCGTCAAGAATCATCTGAAATGACCACCCATTTCTTGTCCCAATTGAGGAAACAAGTTGATTTCTGTGGTTTCGGCGATACTAGGAATATACAAGTGAGAGATCAACTCATCGAAGGTTGTTTATCGTCGAGACTGTGACCAAAGCTATTGGAAAGAGGTAACGAGTTGTCTGTAGATGTTTCCCTGCAAATGGCTAGTTGTTTTGAAGCAGTTACTCCACAAGCAAGCAAAATGCAAGCTGATAATGTCAACAAAATGGATGCAAAATCTTTTCCTCGTAATTCAAAGATGGCCGGCCGATCACGTGACACTGCACCCCACAGGCAACCCACCAAAAAGGAAAAAGAGAGAAAATGTTGGAGATGCGGAAACAAGGGACATATATCTAAAGATGAATGTTGTCCAGCAAACAGCAAAGAAAGAGAGGTGTAGAAAGTGTGGTCACATCGGACAGTGCTAAAGTTTGCAGGAACAAGAACAACTACCAAACAAAAGTCTTCAGTGTGGAAGATAATGAAAGCCTGGATGACGAAATCTTTGCAATTGAGCTCTCCCCTGAAGACGAGCCAGAAGTGAAGCTTACCATTGGAGGTCAAGAAGATGACATGTTGATAGACTCTGGTGCTTCTTGCAATGTACTTGACCATCAACTATGGGAGCAACTCCAATCGAATGGAATCAATTGTAGAAGCCAGTTGGAAAACAGATCCATACGGTCTTATGCTACAGCGAGCAAAGTCCAAGTTGAAGCAAAGTTCTGGTCAAAGGTGGAGCTCGGAGCCAAATGTTTGTCAGATGTTGAATTTCTGGTGATTTCAAACAAAGGCAGACCCATACTGGGAAGAAAAACAGCAATGCAGCTTGGAGTACTTGCAATCAAAGTACCTGAATCTGATGTAAATCTTGTGGAGAGCGAGTTCCAGGAACTGTTCAGTGATAAGTTGGAAAATTGACAAATTATTCTGTTGAACTGCATCTCAAGTCTGATACAAAGTTTGTAGCACAGCCGTGCAGATGCATCCCATACAGTCTCCGCATCAAAGTAGAGGAAAAGCTGACAGAATTGGAGGAGTGGAAGGTCCAACGCCGTAAGCCCGATTGTCTTCATTCCAAAACAAATATGTGTGGATATGAGAATGGCCAATACAGCTATAGAGCGTTCAAGACACCCAATACCAACAATCGATGAAGTACTGAGCGAACTCAGTGGCAATGCTGTGTTTACTAAACTTGATCTTACCATGGAATTCCATCAACTGGAGTTGAAAGAAGGTATCTCAAGAGAAGTCACAACCTTCACAACTCATGCAGGCCTTTTTAGATATACGCATCTGATGTTCGGCATTTGCTCAGCAGCAGAATTGTATCAACATGTAATCGACCAAGTTCTTCATAGCGCTGGATGTACTGGATATCAAAACATATCTGATGATATTGTGGTGTACGGCAAGGATGTAGCTGAACATGACGAATGGTTGAAAAAGGTTCTACACAAGTTGAAAGAGAGAGGTTTGACACTCAACAAGAAGTGGTGTGTTTTCAGGACGAATGAGATTGAATTCATGGGACATTTGCTGTTGGCAAAAGGCATAGGCCCTACAGAGTCCCGAGTAAAAGCACTCCAAGAAGCAAGGGAACTAACAAACAGCTCAGAAGTGAGGAGTTTCCTTGGCTTGGTGAATTTCAGTGCCCAATTTATCAGTTGCCTGGCAATGAAAGCAGAGCCACTGAGAAGACTCACACAGAAGAATACACCCTTCATGTAGGGAATGGATCAAAGGAAAGCTTTTGAAGAATTAAAGAATAGCCAGACAGATGTGGATACACTGGTGTACTTCAACCCTGCTTTGAAAACTAGAGTTGTTGCTGACGCCAGCCCAGTAGGGCTTGGTAAAGTGTTGTTGCAGGAACATGACAAAGTCTGGAGAACTGTCTGCTACGTAAACAAAACCCTGTCTAGCGTTGAATGAAGACACTCGCAAACCAAAAAAGAGGCATTGGCCTTAGTCTGGTCTGTTGAAAGGTTTCATGTCTACCTCTTGGGTAGGGAGTTTGAACTTGTCACTGACCACAAGCCCTAGGAAATCATCTATTCACCTAAATCAAAGCCTAGTGCAGGTGTCGAGAGATGAGTTCTTCGATTGCAGCCATATCACTTTCATGTTGTCTATAAACCTGGTAAAGAGAACATCGCTGACACCCTGTCAAGATTGCCACACACAGATGAGGGAAAGAACTTCGATGACACTGAGAATTATGTGCATTTTATAACCGTGAAAGCCGTTCCAAAGGCAATGAGTGCAAAAGAAATTGAAGATATGGCATCGAATGACAAAGTGATGGAGTGTTTAAGGAAAGCTATCCAAACTGGGAGGTGGGAAGGAACTGAATGTTTGGAACGCCTACATGCAGCCAATGACCTGTGTGTCAAGGGTGGTATAGTTATGAGAGGAACCCGCATAGTGATCCCCAAAGGTCTTGAAGAACAGTATTGACTATTGGACATGAAGGACATTTAGATGTGGTCAGCATGAAACAACGCCTTCGCATGAAAGTATGGTGGCCAAAGCTAGAAAAGGATGTAGAAAGGTTCGTCATGACCTGTGATGCATGTCAGTTAGTGGGCAGACCTGACCCTCCAGAGCCTGTGGCAAGTACAGAACTACCTCAAGGACCCTGGCGTTCTGTCTCAATTGATTACCTGGGACCGTTACCCACAGGTGAACACATACTAGTAGTTGTTGACTACTATAGCAGATATTATGAAGTGGCTGTTGTAAGGACAGTTACATCAGAGAAGATCATAGAGTGTTTAGAAACCATATTTGCCAGACATGGACTGCCTGAACTGCTTACAAGTGACAATGGGCCAAACCTTGTCTCAGAGAAATTTGAAGCATTCCTGAAGGAGAATGGTATAAAGCATCGACGTGTAACAGCTTGATGAGCTCAAGCAAATGGCGAGGTAGAGAGACAGAATAGATCCATACTCAAAAGATTGCAATTGGCACATGCAGAAAGAAAGAAATGGAGAAGGGAACTGGTCAGGTATTTGGCTGTTTACAGAACAACTCCTCACCAAACAACTGGACAGACACCAGCATTTCTTCTGCTGGGCCGACATCTAAGAACAAAGTTACCTGAATTGCCACAGCCATCCAATGGTGATGAAGAAATTAGAGATAGAGATCAACTAATGAAATTCAAGAGCAAACAGTATGCATGTGCATCAAGAAATGCTAAGATGAGTGAGGTGAAACAAGGTGACCTTGTACTCATGAAACAGGATAAGAAGAACAAACTGTCCATCACATTTGAACCTCAGCTCTACAAAGTGAAAGAGAAGAAAGGAAATCAGGTTGTTGTGTCTGATAGCGACAATCCTGCGAGAGTTTTGCACTGAAACACAACTGAAGTCAAGCAGTACCACCCTACTAATGATCAGCTCAGTGATACCAAGGCTAATCAGGAGGAAAACACCACTTCCCTTCAATTGAGATGGACACAGCAGTCGACTTGGGAAGTACTGATTTCCAGGGAGGTTCACTAGGGCGTAATCCACAGAGGATTCGCCAACCACCTGACAGATTGAACTTATAGAGACATTGAACACTCCAAGAACTATTCACATGGACATAATGTTTGTTTACTTTACACCAAGGACTCTCGCGAAGGATTTTCTTTGTGACCGTTTACAGTTTCGTTCTTTGTTTATATTTCTGAGGAAAAAAGGGATGTAATGACATAATTGTTTTATATGTCACTTGACCTTGTACAAAGCACATGCTTTTTGGTAGTGCCATGTGCTCGACACAATTCTTTGATTAAAACAGTTCTTTTGTTTAAATTCAACTCGAAGATGTTACACCGAGTAATAAAAGTGAACATAAGAGAAGTAAAGAGAGAAGGAGAGATGTCAAATATTGGTCTTCAGTTCAGGAAAAAATGAAAGATAAAAATTATTTTGGATAACCTCCAGCCTTCTGACATGGTGGATGAGTATAAGCTAAGAAAACTCTTGGGTAGGCTTGGCCCTACAGTAAGTTCATATGCTACAAGCAGCTTACATACCACAATGATTAGCAACATTGAAAACATAATAGAGAAACTCAAATTAAGTAAGACTTAACACAAACGTAAAAAAAGAATTTTCAAAACTTTAAGGACTTGACAAGAACCATATTCATTAACACATGCATGTGCAAAAACATAAAATAAATGCAACTTTACTGTGTACAGTATCCGGCAAAAAGACTGCAAACCCTGAGCAGTACCACATACCATCTGATCAGCTAGGAGAAGCACTGTTTTTATACTAAACTTCCTGTTGCAGAAATTGAAAAGATCCTCCAGACTGGGTCCCAGTAGCTCCATCACTAACACATTGTAATCACCTTCTGTCCCACACCACTTGATGGTAGGTATGCCAACTGTGAATAATATCAAAATAATTCAGTTCTGCACATTTATTACATCCAAGGTTCTGGGACTATAGCTTCTGGTTGCAAATCTTGCATTTTGTCTGTGCCAAATTATTTGTAAGTGATTCACATCTGAACAACACAATTCCTTTAAAATGTTTGCTTTGCTTTGCAGTTTACCTTTCACATGAAAACAAGAAAATTAACAATCATGCATGTACATGCAGAAAAAAATGTCTTTATTAAGAATATGCTGCCTTTCTATAACATCAAGAAATGGTTAGATGTTCTAGTCTACTCAGATAGGGACAAATAAATTGAGGTCCCGTCTCCTGCAGGGTTAGGGGTAAGAGACGTTAATTTCCCATGAACAAGACTACTGTGTGATGGATGTCCTCCCATGGGGTGGGATGGGTGGGTTGTTGTCTTGCGTTTCATACATGAGTCTCTGGCTCGGGAAATATGGGAAACCATGCCCCACGTAAAGACATTAAACTTTGATTACTGATTACTGACTTATAGTAGATAACTGATAAAGTTCCTCGGATTCCATAACACCAGAAAAGAAGCACAATCAATATCTACCTCTACATATACCTCATAACAAGAATTAGTATTGTCAACTACCATGCCTTCATAAGTACAACATAATTATGGCCAGATGGGGTGACATCCAAACATATCACTCAGAATGCTTTGACGATAGTAGCATACACCATGGTATTTCATAGCAAGAGATCTTTGCAGTTTTTTTAACATGATGTCTGTTGTAATTTTTCTCTTGAAAAATACCAACTGACCAGAAGTGGAATTTGATCCATGATGTTAACTGAATGTGGTCAAAGCTGTGGGTATGATTTACTATTACTAAAGCTACTAAAGAATCCATCATTACAAGGTCACTGGATGGTGTAAAGGCTATCAATCAGGAAGTGGTAGCCAAATTCATAGAGTTACTGCTCAGATTTCTGAAAAAACACTAAAAAAAATCACGATACCTCGGATGTCTCAAAAAGAAAAAAAAAAAAAAGATGCGCTTATCTTCAAAAACCGTAAAAGACACACAGATTAGTTTAATTAAAAATAAGGAACAATATTTTGGTTTCAAGTAACCATTACAAACTTAACCGTGTTTCCATAAGGTCGTAGTAGTATCTTAACTGATTAGCAAAATGGATGCTATAATCAACCCTCGATTGTAAACACGAATCACAAGTTCTTCCCTTCTGAGTAGATTTATAGCATAAATTTGACCACAAGAATGTTTTGCTTCCCACAATGGGTGAACGCAATACATAGTGAAGCGTGGAACCCTTGAAATCATTTCAGCCTTAAAGAGGGTTTTGCTAAACTTTAAGACGCTCAAAACTAAATAAAAAGAGTTCCTCTGCTTTGATCACGTTCACATATACACCACGGCCGCTATTTACAATCCAGCTTTTGTCTATCTCTTGTTAGTTTTCGTAGCAAATATATTTCGATGTCTTTGATAACCCTGTGTAGAGAATACGGGAAGGTGTACGGAGCCATAATCCAAATTTTCAAGCGTTGAAAATGGAAAACAACAAACCTCCTCCTTGCATCATCTTGTAAAACTTTGCTTCTATGTGCAATTGCGGATGTTTGGTTTTGACACATTCTAACTTTATAGCAACCTCTTCCACAGTTGAGATATTTGTCCCTTTAAAACCAACACATTCATATTTAAACTTGGTTACATACGCAACAAATTATAACAAATTTGCTACCGTACGTTGATAATCAACAGATCATTGTCGAAACCACTCAGATCCTAAAATTATATTAAGCTCAAATGGTAAGCTGGTAAACATGAAACTTTACGCATAAAGCTAACCATGTTGACGAAAATA